>NW_009694804.1:82648-123612 GCF_000703405.1 Apaloderma vittatum
CAGTGACTCTTTATTCTCCCTCATCTCACATTTAGAACCTTGCTCCAGCTCTTGTCAGGCTTGAAGGCTAACAAGCTGGCTTTTGAAAAACACAATAATTTCAGATAACACATAAGCAGTTCTCTGTGCTTTCAGTGTCTTCCTTTAAATGCTTAAGTATTTATCAGCCTTCCCTTCATATTTTCTATTTTGTCTTCTAGAAAGCAGCATGTGTAACAGCAATAATGGTTTGAATCAGTCATTCCTCTTCTCACTCCTCCAACTCCATCTGCTGATCACTCATATGAGAGCTCTAATAGAGCTGCTTCTGAGGATTGTTGAAGGCGTGGATCAGTGAAAGCCTTCTTGTCAAGCCTCCAAGAGCAAATAGCAGCAGAGATGAGATTTTGAATAGGTTAGTAATAATACTGTATTGATCTCAAAACACTTTACAAACATTAACTAATTAAGCTTCAAATCAGTGAAGTACGTTTGCACTAATAAAGCCCATTTAGCAGATGAAGAAGTGGAGGTAAACAAAGGGTAAGTGAAGTGACTGGAGTCAAGTGGCAAGTGAAGGTCAGATAAAGGTGTCTTGATTTCTAGTTGTTCTGTCTTTCATGTGATGTCACTGAGAAAATTTTTGCAGTTAAGCTTGCAGACATTTCAAATAGAATTGCCTCAGACATTTTATCACAAGCCTGAGAATTTCTTACAAGAATCAAGATGATATAAGATCTCACAAAACAATAAACATTTTTAGCCTCTCAGGTCCAGCTTGAATTGACGAGGGGCCTTTTCTGAAAGCAAAGATGGGTCAGCAGTGGCTGTGGGGTCTTCTGTGTTGTGAGATTATCTCATTTATGTTGCCCTGGTGGTGCTAACTACATAGAAAACTGCCTTAACCCGTAAAATGGGAATTCACACGGGCTTGACACTGATGTCATGTGTCTGTCCCCACCCTTCCTATGGGAGAAGTGAAAAGCCTTCTCAAGGGACTGCTCTGCTCTAGTGATCCCAGACAGACTGTGTGTCCTTGGGGGCTAACATAGAGTGGGGTGTCTCAGAGTCAGTGGAGCAACCCTGGCTTAAAACCAACATAAGAGGAAGTTGGAGGATCAAGCACACGGTAAGTGAATCATACGGAGCAGTGCTGACCCAAACAGAGGATGATGACTTAGAACAGGTTCCTCTGAGACATTAAGCTATCCTTGGAAAGGCAGGTCTCAAAGCCAAAGCTTGTGCTTTCTTAATGGTTTCATTAGGAAGAGAGGAAAGGAACTGGAAAAAAGACGTGTAGCTTAAAAGGGAACAGCTTCAGCACAGTCTAAAATTTGTTCCATTTTTCAATAAAAGAAGCCAATCCTGCCTTGAAATTCATGTCCCTTCAAAGTTCAAGGAGGCCTGTATTGTTGGCCTGCTCAGTCAGAATGCTCCAGTCACTTATTGTATGTGGATTGCACTCCAGGGACTGACTGAAAAAATATGATTTAGTGAAAGCTTGTACCCAAAACACATCATTGGCCTCTGATCTCTGAACATTTAAATATTTCAAGCTTACAAGCGGACGCTGTCACGAGGACAGACCCTGATCCCTAGCTGATTCTAGAACATCTGTTGAGGCATTTACCAAGTTAATAGATTAGCTATGAGAATCAGGCAGGTGTTTTTCACCAAAGCCAGAAAACATCAAAATCAGATTGCCCTCCAAGTCTTTCAGCACAGGCAATCGAGTTAGAATGACTCATAGAGTCTAACAGATAATAAAACACACATAACATTTGCTTTAAGGTACAGGTGGGGATATTTTGTACTGTGCTTAGGAGAAAGAAAAACTAACTCTATTTGGGAATAGAGTAATTGAATACAGATGGGAGGAGGCAAATGAAAGAATTTAGCAAATATCTCAGTGGAATAGCTAATGGGAACGAGACAGAATAGGAAATTAAAAATTATTCGAAGCAGATGGACCATTCTTTGAGTTTTTTAAAATTTATTAGGGCTGCGAAAAAAATGTGTCTGTTTATTTTCCACGGCCATGAAATTAATGACTTGGTGAGTTGTGCTTGTGCAATTTTATGACTGCCATGTCATTTGTCATAATTTGGGTGCTGTTTGATATGGATTTATGAATATTTCCTCCCCCCAACATGATTTATGGGTGTTGGTCATACGTGAATTAGACTGTCACCTTTAGTATGAAAAAGTACAAATGACAGATTATAAAAAAAAAAAAAGGCTCAAGTCCTTAGTGCTGGAAAGCAGAGTTCAGAATCCCTCCTCTGCTTCTTCTTTGGAAGTTTTTGTTTCGAGCTGACAATTAAATATTTGGACTTGAGTCAAGCATATGGGAACATTGAGAGGGCTTGAATAGATCTGAACTCATCTGAACTTCACCTGTGAAACTCAGCTTGAGTCATCCTTTCCTTGCACTGTGCACTGAAAAACAAAATATGTACACTACTTGCTATAGAAACAACTGATTTACTGTACTGGAGCAGCAAGTTGGCCTGGCAAATTTACTCTCTCGTTTCCAGTAGGGGCTGGCTCTGGGGAAAGCTTCCATGAAAAGTGAAAAATAATCTCACACAGTACGTCCAGTTATGCAGCATTGTATAGTTGAAGGAGTAAAGTTAAAGGACATGGCAAGCAGTCTAGATTTCCGTAATAATAATGCTATCCTAGGTTTAGATCCAAAGCATTAACTTTTATACTAAATGCTATCACTACCACCAGAACTATTTGCCATTTGTTTTGCAATGTGCAGCGACAGCATCTACCAATTTAGGACAGAAGAAGGATAGTTGCTCCTGGATTTGAGCCACTCAGTTTCACGCATATAACTGAGGCACCTAAGTTAGTACCTAATCACCCGAGGCTCCCCCATTGATGCTGGAAAGTGATATGCACCTCCAGAGGGTAACTCAGCCCACGTGTCTCTGTCTGTTGACTATGCAGGCAGACTTAAACAGTACCCCTTCCTAATTTAGCTCCCTGGTTTGGTGTAGAAAGTCATGTGGGAGGAATTAGAGGCCAGCATGGGATATAACTTTAAAAAGAAGAAAAAATTCACCTTGCATGACAACAAAACATTGCTGGTTGTCTTTCATGCTGAGCTAGCAAACGTTTCCTTCGTGGGGGATATGCCTGGTTCATTCTGCAGTTGTTAGACAACGATATGCTGAAGCTTTTTTATTGAGGCCCAGTCAACATTGCTTCTCCAATGGAAGTCTGATAATTCTTAGTCGTAATTACCTCTGCACTTGTGGGGAAAGGATGGATCACTATCACTTTGCAGGGAGCCACCAGGTCAGTCTTTGGCTGGATAACACCTATAACCTCTGAGGGTAATTGACCTCCCTTTTTTTTTTTTTTTTTTGATAGTGAAGCAAGGACCTGCATTAGTAAATCAGTGTCACATTGCTGTTGCGATGGTAGCTGGGATGCTTTGCAGCAATGTTATGCAGCTTCACAGAACTGGACTTTCTTGCAGAAATAAACGAGGATCACCTGTATTGCATTCAAGAGTGAAGTCCAATGATCCTAGCTGAGTCATCAGGAAATTTATGCAGCTATTGGAAAAAGCTCTGCTCATCAGTTGCGGTATGTTGATATATACCAGAAATATCCCATTGCTTGGGCCAATTAAACTTGTTTCCATCTAGTACATCTAATCTATCCACTCCCAGGGTCATAAGTCACTTTTATTGTGCAAAAGTAGCTCATTGTTATGTTGCCTGACAGGTCTAAGGTGAAAATTTTTCAGAATTCAGAAAACTGAAAACATTTCCCTTGCAGTCAAGGAAAATACTTTGCTTAAATGCAAATTAAATACTTTGCTTGGGATTTACCTATGTTTAGGAAGTTTTTTTCTTATATGAAAAATGTTTCCCAACAAGCTCCTTTTGAATTTTTTTTAGATTTTTTTTTCTTTTTTTTTAAAATTACCAAATGTGAACCATCTTAGTCAACTATTTTGAGTTTTGTTCCTAATTGGGAATAAGTGAATGAGAATGAAGCAAGCTTGCAGAACTGTTTGTTTCATCAATCCTGCATTCATCCCCAAAAATATTTTGGTCAAAGCACTGAGCCTAGCTTAATCCTCCTACTTACTTCTCTATTTTTTCACTTACTGGATGGATTGCCTTCTAAATTTTGTGTTATGCTGTGCCATATTTTTAAATTAGTGAACTAAATATTAAATCATTTTCTTTAAAAATAATTATGTGAGGTTTGGGGTGGGAAGAAGGGAGAATATCTGCTGTTGGATAAGTGTAGTCTTCTCAGTGTGCTTAGATCAAATCTGTTTTGACTGTATCTGCCATTTAAAAGGCCAACCCTGCTACCATAAAGAAATTTGCCAGGAAGGCAGGTGTCTAACTATACAGGCAATCAGATTACAGAGCAAAGTAATCATGATTTCTGATTTTGAGCATAGCTTGCCACATTAGCACATGCACTTTGGAAGAGAGGGAGAAGTAATCAGAGAAAGATAAGGACGAGGTGGAGATCATTTGAGCCAGTGCAGTTATAATAGAGTAGTAAATGTTATGTAGCTTTTATTAAGGTATTTTTCTTCTTTTATATAAAAAGAAGGTCAGAGCTCTCTGAAAATGAGAAAATCCCCGAGTTTGCTTTCATTTGTTTTTAAGAGTTACTGAAATGTAGCAATGTGGTTTTTTGGGAGGCACCATGTGCACACACATGTCTGCAACTCTGAGTCACAGCTGCAGAGTTTCTTTAAGGCATGCATGCTTGGCTTTGACATGCTGAGATTTATGGTGAGATTTAAGTTCTTGTACCAATGGTGACGTTTCCTGAATAGTTTTCATCCAGATGGTCTCTGAGAGGATAAGGTTTAACAAGATTTATTCACTGAGAAGGGCAACGTGAATTAAAATTACAAGGGGTACTGTATATACACTATTCCTTTCCCATTCACTGCCTCATGAAATGTAGAAAATCCTCTCTCTCCATTCCCCCTCAAAGTCAAACAGAGTTGCTTCTTTCAACATACTGCTCCACTCTGAGCAGATTAGGGCTCCGGCAAACAAGCACTATTAATTTTGTTGGGGTGGAGGAAGGGGTTACTGCCCTTAATGTCTGCCCTGCCACTTCGCCACGGTCTTCCACTCTACTAGTGGAGGCAGCAGATGCAAGCAAGTGCCAGTTTATCAACTGTCATAGTTTGCAGACCATTGGCAGTTAAAATTAATGTGCTGGCTCTGAGCTATATGGATGAGGGCTGGACCATGTTGCTTTCTGATGGCTTTGTTTCAGCTTCTGATGGGGGGACCGCTGCAGACACCTGGGAGAGGTAACCCCGTAAGCCATTACCACTAAATACAGCACAACCTCTCTGACTGAGCTCCAAGTCCCCAGCCTTTGAGAGCTGTAAGGACTAACAGCACCATTTGGGGTCCTGAGGCTGTATCTTCAACGGGCTGGAAGCTCAGTTAAAGTCAGTGGAGCACCAGTGATTTGTGCAGGCTGAGGATCTAAGCATGGTAATATAGACTGTGATTGTGGAACCTAGATTTTCTGGAAATTACACATATTTTGCAAACAAAAGAACTGATGTTATTTCATACAAAAACCTACTAGGTTTTTATAAGGTTATTGACACTCTGTGAAACAACTAAGCACATGCTTAACTGCTGCCAGATAAGTATCTTCACCAAAGAAAACTAAAAGGTATTGCTCCCATGCTTAAAGTTAAGCACTTGTAAACATTTTGTTGGACAGAATCAGAAGATTTGTTGTTTTCTGGGTTTGGCTTTTTAAAATACGATTAAGTCACTATGGAAGCTCTACTACTATAGGTTTATTCATGTTCTGCTTCAAAACAACGTTGGTCGATATTAAAAGATCAGTATCTTTTATCCATTCATTATTTTCCTCACCTGCAGGCTGATTTTTTCCCCCCATATCTTGAAGTATCTAAAGTATCTTAACTGTTAAGGGTTTGGCTTCTTTAGCAGGTTTAACACATTTCACTTTGGGTATCTTTGACTCAGGCCAAAACTCCAGTGACAGAAGGCAATGAGTTCATCCTAGAGGAACATTTATAAAAGAATGCACTGTCCTGCTTGATAACCAGAAAAAACACTTTTGCCAGCACATTGCACTTAGGACTCTAAGCATGTTCAAAGCTGTGGGGATATTTTTATTATTTTGCTTTGCTATCTCATATTATTTGGAGAAATATCTTATGTGCATTGCCTGCTGCCAGTTGAGCTCTGACAGACACCTGCAAGATCAGTGACTGGTTTTGAGCCCTTCAGTTTCTGAGTTGTCAACTTTGATTCTTTTATTTTTTGAAAGGTAGTTACTTAGCATTTCATAAAATCATCTGCACTTTATATTGTCTCAATTTCTTCAGCCTCAAGTGTAGGTACTAAAAATCACCAATTGCTTTTGAAATTTTGGGCTGGGTGAACGACATCTTTTTGAACCAATAGAAAATAACAAGAAAGAGGACTTCATGTTTGTTCCTTGTGGCTAAGAATTGACAGTCTGAGCAAAATGTAGAAGGCTTAATAATTGTAATGAAGTAGGCCTAGATGTATTGTTGCAAGTTAAAAATATGCCTCTTGCTGCAGGGCTTGCATTAATATTGTTTGAGAGAAGTAGCATCAGTGTACTGTAATAGACTTTTATTAATAGGTTAGCACAGTCATCAGTCTCTGGGTTGGGGTGATGGCTGAATACAGTGAACGTGAGCATCTTGACAAGCAAGTAACAAAATCTATCAATCACTTTCAGCATTAAGATGCTGTGATAATTATGTTTACAGTGGTAATAAAATGTGGATGAATGAAGAGTTCAAACTCATGGAAATTTTAGGGTCCGTAGTGAATATTCTATGAAATACGAAAGATTGCATCACTGTAAATTCACCTAGCTGCATAGACTGAGATCATTATTCTTTTAACCTGTCTTACTGCTTTTTAGAGTAAATTTCATGCATTTTTCATTCAGCACCATTCAGCGGTAAAAGGAGTAAGCTGCTGTAACCATGTGCATGGACGTTTGGTGCCCTTCCTGTTAATGGTGCCAATGCCCTCAGAACAGCAGTATAGTGGCATTTTATAATTTGTTTTAGTCACTTTTTCTTTCCAGTATTTCCCAGATAAAGAATTGAGCATGTTCTGCTCTCTTTTATGCTGCTCTGTGTGGGTGGTTGATTCCATTTATTTCAGTGGAATTACTCTAAGTTTATGGTATAAGGAAAAACAAACTTCCTGGTCTGGTGGCTTCTGGTCAATGAATCAAAGTCTCCTAGACTGAAAAATGATCTGTCATGTGATTGCTGGGAAGAAAAAGGTCCTGGTTTTTTGGTTTTTTTTCTGTCCTAGACCCATGTCCCTGGCAGGACAAAGAAGCTTTATATAGTGGGAATCCACTGCATTTGCATCAAGTTTCAATCTCTTTATAATGGTGGGTTAATTTATAGTTTAGCATGAGGAAGAACATGGCCCAGTCTGAGTCACTGATCTGCCCTACGTTTGACTCTGTTTTTTTTAAAATATTTTTGTTTATTTTAAAGAAAATTAGTGAATTCAATTTCTGAAAAAGGTGCTAGCTTGACAGTCCAAGATATTGATGTCTTTGTGCATGACTGTGGCATAGCCCTGCTCAGACAGCAGCAGAGAAGGCTTCTCCTGCCAGTGTGCCTCCACTCTGGCCTGTAGTGGGGGAGAGGTAACTTTGCTTCCCATGCTTCATTTAATTCTTGGCTCTGTGTGCTGAGAATGGCAATGGAATTGCCAGTTGTGGCGTGCACATTTATGGCTAGGAAGTCAGCCAGAACCACCAATCCATTTTGTGTAGACGCTGAACAGCAATGGTAAATACTTCTTGTTCGTTACAAACCTAGGACGGATTTGAACTAAAGACTTGGAGGTGAAAGACTGTCTCCCATTCCTTAATCCCCTTAACGTTTCAGTCTGCCTCATAAAATTTTCTAAAAAGAAATGTAAACCTTGTGTATAAAAGGAAATCCAGGAGAGAAAAGAAAATCCAGAGTGAAGACTGAGTCTGTTTTCTTCTTCAGCAAGCTTCTTTGCTAGTAGTGACCCTGGAAAATTGTGCTCTGATTATTCTCTTGAGAGATTACTCTAATTTCTTGCTGCTGTAGATGGCCATATGATCAATTGTCATCAGTCACTGCCTGATGATGGGTCATTACTTACCAGTGCATACTTGGGGGAAAAACACATGCGACTTCCATTAGGAGGCAGAGTGCACCTACATCAAATATGAAGTATACAGTAAGTTCTCATTAATAACATCTCAAGACTGTCCTCCTAAAGTTCCTAGCACAGAAGCTGCCTTCACACTGGAAGAACTGAAACTAAGAAATATTTGCAGCTTACAGTCAGAAAAAGGATTATTCCCATAAGTAAAAAATCTGATTTTTGGTTGAATATTTCAGTAACAGAAATTGAATTTATTGGGAAAGGAAGGTAAAGCTCATTCTCTTCTGTTCTTTGCTTCAGGGCTTCCTAGCTTGAGATAGCTTTTGTATTTTAATTAATTAATTTAATTAAGTTACAGCCAATGTAAATATTCTCTTCTTATTCTCTTTCAAAGTTTAGAGTGCACGTATGGCACCATGGAAAATGCTGCATCTCATGGGTCCTGTATTGGTCAGGAAGTCTGGATGTCTTCAAGAACATAAAAAATAGTTTTAGTGAAACTTTAAAATATATTTCTGTCATATTTTCTAAACATCCTAGCAGCAATTCAAATCAAACAGACCTTCAGCTGAGTTAACTACTGAGAATTAAACAATGTAAAGCAAGCACAGCCCTGCTGTGGTGAAGTGCCCTTTTGAATGCATTCTGGAGGGACAACCTCTTTCCTATAAAGGTGAAGATAGTTTCTGTCTAAATCACAAGGATTTTCATTTAGAGTTTCAAATCTGGTAGACCAAGAGGAAGCAGGTTAGAGGCAAAAATGGAAGAAGCAATTGCTTTTTGGTCCTCCCAATTGGAATTAAAGTGTGTAGAGATAAGATTGGATGAGATTCAGTGTCATCTGGTCACACTGCTGTGTGTTCCAGTTCAGCAATGAATGACACTGGGTCTGGCCCACACCGTTGCAAATGAATGGATACACCTGTAGGTGTTCTGGGAGTAGGACTGGTTTCCATGCTTCTCCTTGACTTCCTCAAAGTCCCATGTCTGTGTGGAAGACATCTTAAGAAGAAGTCTGAAGGAAAAGCAAAGAAAAAGGAAAGTTCAAGGTCTGATGACTGCTTGTTGGTATATTTTGTGCAAACTACCAATAAGGGCATCAGTGTGTAATTGCAGGAGTAGATTCTTACCTGTTAAGAAATTAAGGATTTCTTAATTTTAATTTATTTTTTCATTTATTAAACAATGTGACACACCATCTAAAAATGTACAGATTACTGGAATAACCAGATTTGAACTGACTGTCAGACTGCTTATTTTAATCACCTCAAAGTCAGTGTTGAAATTCTGCAGACATGGTAGGGAGTAGTCAGCTCAGCCCTCATGTTGTCTTCATGCAGGGAGGTGCGACCATGTTTCAGTGCAGAGAGAAGGCTGCAGTTCAGAAGCTTTAAATTAACGAGCTTGGTTGACTTAAGTTGCTCAGCTGTGACAGTCTGAGTCCTTACCCGAGACCCTGATGAAGGCTGCAGTTCTCTCAGTATTTGAGCTAGATAGGTTAAGCTACTTGGAGTATGTCCCCATCTCTGGATTGCAATGGAAGTTGTTGCAATGAATCACAACTGCAAACATTTTGCTTGAAGCATTTATCAGCTGGGCATTGGCATATTTCCTGATCACAAATTGGCCCTGGATGTTCGATTGTAATACACTATTTAACACTGAAATGTACATTTTGGATACATTTTGGAAAAGGATCTCTTTGGGAAATATCACGATACCTACACCTTCCAGCTTAATGCATTGTGCTCACTCACCTATACTCACTAAGTTGCATGGGTTTAGATGGGGAATTCTATAGAGGAAGTTTGAGCTGCAATCACACTGAAATGTAGTGAGAGCTCGGCACCTCCTTCCCTTACATTATGAAATTGTAGGTAAAAGCCCTTTGCAAATTGTGCCCTGTGAAGTTTACATGGATGCCAAGTGGAGTTACCCAAGGGTTTCTAAGACGGTCGAAGGCCTGATGTCGACTGAAAGGCAATAAGGTTTAGGCTCTTTTGTGTATCCTCCAGTCATGACACTGTTCTTCAGATACTGAAGTGCATTTGTAAGTCTCACCCCCAGTATTCTTTAAAACCCTACCCTTCAGCTGATGCTCTTCTGCGGGAGATTAATGTAACCACCCCATTGTCCAGATATAACCAAAGCAAGACTGCAGTGTTACCAATGTGTATTCCTCGCTGGCACCATCTAGTGAATCCAGAACTAGGCTTCCAACCACTGCTGCCTTCCCGTTGGAAAACAAGATGCATTTTCCTTTGGCAGTATCTTAAAATTCAGCTCAGTGCAGATGCCGCTCTCATGAAATGAACTCACCTTAGAGCAATGGTTGCAAAGCCGTTTGGGAGAAAGCTTTGTAGTATGGCTCTTGTACTAGCAGTTTAGATTTGTAATTCAAGGTGCAAAACTGCCAAAGCACTTAAAAAATAATGTGAAGATCTTGTTATAGATATTTTGTTACAGTAAGAATCAAGAATGGGTATGAGTGTGTGTCTGTGTCTGTTTTAAGGCTGTCATAGTCTTTGAGCGTCTTTTCTAGTCTTAATAAAATAGCTGAGAATGAAATGAGCATACTTAAATTATAGAATGATTCAGGGCATCATGTTGTTAATAATGTAGAGAAATGAGATATAAAAGCTTTTACTCAAGCATACCCTAAAGCAAATTTAAGTGGAGCACACAGCTATGATGCTGATTGTTTTCACAGGTGTTGGCACCATATGAATTAAATGAAGAAAAAAATGGTGAAACATTTATGACTCATTAGAATTATGTGGTTTTCTATCCTGTCCTAACAACTGAAAAAAGGTGTAATTTACATTTGCAGCCAAATGGCGTGAAGTAACATTATACTTTACCGACATGAAAAGAGGAGACTTCCAGATGACTACTATTCTGAACTTCTCTAGTTCTCAAATCCTGGATTTTCATTTTTTCGTGTGGACTTTTGAGAACTAAAATTATTGCCTTGTAAAAAAAAACCTAAAAAGGAATACGGCAGCTTTGAATCTATAGGACATGTAGTTTCAAGGAGTTAAGTGCCATTTACATGTTACAGCTTTACAATCAGAATATTTCTCCTTTACATCAAAGAATACACTTGATAAATCCAAAAAGAGAACCACATCCATGAGTTTGGGTTTTTTTTAAATAAATAAAAGTCTGCATCCTCCTTTTCCTTTCTCCTTTTCAGAGTTTAGTTTTTTTCTACCAGAATTGTTTTGTTATAGATCTTAAATATTTACATGAAGGAGATATCCTGACAGGCTGATCTATAGCAGGAAAGCAACAAATAAACAAATCCATGTCTACAGTATTTTAGATTCTGGTTTCCTGAGCTGCTAAGTGTTTATTTTTCCTATTGTAAAAACCTGTATTGAAATACTTTCAAAATGGAGTTCACATGGCAGCTTTCAGGCAACATCTAATGTTTTAACAAAACCATAATACAAGCCTCAGCTTCCCATACGCTGCATAGTTGGCTAGAAGAGAAAGCAGCCTATTTATCAGAGCCTCTGCACTGTAGACAATTCTTCAGAAAAAGAACATGTCGTACTTTGCAACTGAGACTTTTTTGCAAACACCTAATAAACCAGAAAAAGAAAGTTTTACTGGGCTTCGCGAGCACATTTTTCTCCTCTCACCAGAGCACCAAACCCAGTTTGTAATCCTACTTTCATTTATTTCATCCTCCCCTGAAATTTCTCATAGCACAAACTCACTCAATTCTGGCTGGCTAATTTGTATCTCATGGCCTGCAGTATCACTTTAGGAGGTGAACTATTAAAAATACATTAGCCTGGTGTGGATGGTAATGGGCCAAATGCTGCTGGTTTTGAAGGCAATCTGGGAAGCCTCATGGATCTCTCTGACTCTCAATAATTGTGCAAGTAACTTATTTGCTATTGCTGTCCTTGGACTTTAAAAGTTCGAGCAGCAGATGTAGGTGAGATGATTGTTCTTCTGAAAGTCTGGATTGAGAAAAGCACTTTTCTTCCTTTCCAAGCTAGCTCTAATCTTTAATGTTACCCTTATTTCTGTTCTGCCAGAACTGTGTCCTATTAGCATCCAAAAATGTTACACATAACTTTGGCTTGCTTACAGAAGATGATCCAACCACTAACATTTGCCTTCTGTAGCCGAATGCTGAAAGGAAAAATAATCCGCATTTGAAATGTGAGACTTTGCTGCTGTCAGTTTCTGGAGCTGATTATTAGGACTGCGATTTTTATCTACTCACTTGTACAGTAATTAAAAGCAATTCCCTCATCAGTTATCATCCTGCATAGCCAGCTTTTAAGCAGTGCTTGACGTACAGTTTATTAACCTAGGCCCACGTTGAAGGAAAGGTGACATAGTTTAAAAAGTAAGAATGAACACATCTGCTCGGAAACAAAGACCTGAATGTAAAATAGATGCATATTGTTAAACCAGCAAAAATGACAATGTGAATTTAATTTGCAAAGTAGGAGTAATCACCTGGCTTGGACCAGGTGTACACCTTCATTCTGTCCACTCCCATCTGTGTCATTTTTATGCGAATTATTTTCTGCATGGAAGTATCCTGTCATGATGGAGTAGGTGGTTACAGACTTAAAGAGGAAATCAGGGAATCTATTACCATGGCCTGCTGAAGACGAAGAGCTGTTCAGCTGCCTGATCACCTCTGCCACACCTTCTAGCAAGTATTGATGAGCAAAAATGCTCATCAGTGTCAGCTCCAAACCCAAGATACTGGGTGTTAACTGGATGCTGTGCCTTTAGCCACCAACGCTGTAGCCAAGGACATCTTTACTGCAGGAAAGAAATGTCAAGTAACAGGCATTGATAACTTTTCTGTACGGGTGCTGGAGGCAAAACATTAGGCTGAATGAAGGCAAACTGAAAATGAGCCCAACTATGTATCTATCCCATTGGAATTTTCTTGACCACTGAAAATGACGTGGAAACTTATGAGAATGCTCAAAGATGAGGAAAAAAACCACAACCTACTAAGTGTTTAGAGACGAAAATTGAAAGTGGAGCAGAAGACCCTAAAGCATTACATGCTTGCATAGCACCTAAAGCGCTGATATGGGGGTGCCTGAGTAAGTGGAATAGTAACAGCTCAGGTGTCCAGATGCAGCATTCGTGAATGCAATCCTATTATATGCAAAAAGGGGAAATGATGGCAGGAAAAGTTATAGTGACTGTGCTGCTTCAAATGTAGCTGCTCGAGTCAGTTCAACAGAACAGCTCGACGTGTGACAGGCAGTAGAGTAATGTGCAATCCGTGGTCAGCCAGAGAGAAAGGAGTAAGTACACGTCCTTGGCCACACTAGGAAGTGGATGAAGGACTGCATGGATTTTGTTTTAAAAGGATCTTGACATTAATCCCAGGAGACTTGAGAGCTGAGATCATACAGGAGATACATAGTTCACACCTGGGGATAGAGACATGCCTGAGATGAGCCAGGAAATGTATCTAGAGGCCAGGCATGAATACCCATTTGAAAGCATACATGGAACAGTGCAAGCTGTGCAAAGAATATAGTGATTGACAAGAAACGCTTCATGAAATCCCAGCCCAGCCCTGGGAAAAAGGTCAGAACAGACTTGTTAATTTCTAGTGAAAGAAACTTTACGGCTGCAGCAGATTACTAACCTGGCTTTTGGAAGGTGTGTGGACAAGAACGATAATCAGAGAACTGGAGGCGCAGGTTTTGAGATGTGCTATACTTCACTCACTGCAACCAAGTGAGAGACTCCTGATATCCTTCATTTGAGCATGTGAACATTTTAGTGCCTTTAAAAACTTCTGCAGAAGATCTATGTCTGTGAAAATACACAACAGAATAGAAAGATGGCATCAGCTTTGATGGCACCGTTAGATAAATAATAAAAGGTTGTTTGACCTGGTTATTTTGAACCTCATAAATGCTGAATGCTCCCATAGTTTAAACAGAGACATGTGCTCAGACACTGGTCTTGCAGTCTAGGTAAGCATGTCTGCTAAAGCCTGGGGCAAAAATAATTGATTTTTTTTTTTTTTTTTATAGTTCTTAGGAAAGTAAGCAAGTGCAAAGGATTTAAAACTTAGAGGTTACTGTATGTAGGAAGGCGTGTATGAAATCAACCATGAGGTTATTATGAAAAGTAAAAAAATGTTATTGGGTGCAGGATGTGAAATCAGTAGAATGAGCAGGAAAAATGAAACTTGAGACACCTTGCTGTGACTAGAATCAAAGACAGCACCAGGGAATCATGGTCTGTCAGGCTAGTGTAAGCACGATAAAAATGATGTGAAGTGTGTGATCAACCCAGAGGATCAATATGACTGATCCTTTCAAGAGCCCTCAATAATAAGAGAAAACAGGAAAGCTGAACAGCACGGAGAGGGCTTGGTGGCTTCATCACTGGCATCCGGTGTTGATTTAGCTGTTGGAAAGCAGCCTGCCTGGCATCCATGTGCTACCCTGGTGGAGTGTCAGTCTGCTTTAGGTCCTGCGTCATATGTGCTATTCCTGTGCAGATGTCCTGGATGCCTTGTGGCCTCTCAAATGGCACTGGGCACCTGTATGTTGGACAGAGGAATCCTGGCCTTGGTTTTACAAAGCAGCATGCTCTTGAAGGGCCCCAACAGCATGGAAATAGCCACAGCCAAGTATGGCAGCAATGAGCAAGTTTGAGAAATCTTTCAACAGGTAAGCCTGCACAATACCTCTCTTCAGCTCAGGCCTTTTAAAGCTGGCTGTGGGCTTAGCCCTGCAGCTTCCTGCCTTGGCCAAGAATGAATCGCCTGTGGGGAGTTGTAATTCCCAGAGCAGATGGGAGCTGTTGGGTTCACAGTCAGAAATGATGGAAAGGGATACAACGTGTAACAGCTCCCTTTGGGTGGGAGAGATTGGGGTGGGGAGACAGGTGGGTTTCTCCAGCTAAGGGGAGGATATCACAGATAAAGATGCTTTAGGAAGATGCTTTAATAGGTAGTCAGGTGTCTATGTAAAATACCCAGAGGAGAAAGCAATTAAAAGAGCTCTACTTGATTAAAAAAAGAAAAAAAAGTTGGAGAAAATGGAGTTAGTCTGAGAACAAACTTAATCACCAAGGTGCCCTTGAAGTTTATCAGACCACCTAGAGGTGCAATATCCTAGACAGGCAATGAGTTCTCAGAAATACCCTTCATCTAATCTTTTTTTTTATTATTTTTCCCTACCCTAGAAAGATTGAAGTGTTTTGGTTTGGTTTGGTTGGAAGACTGAACTAGCTTGCCAGAGGGAATTCAGAGGCAACCAGAACATTTTCCCAAAGAGAAGGTAAGGCCCAGCCACACCTTGCAACATTAGATCTTTAATCATGTAGCTGCCTGTATAGCAGCGGTGGTATTCAGTGTTTCTCTAACATCATTCATGCAAGAATTTCAAAGCACTTCATAAGCACTAATTAATCAAACCTCACAAACACTCGGCAAGCAGCAACTTTGCCCACCAGTGAAGCATAATCACTTTTAAAATGGAACATGATGGCAGTTTGATATCGCGTAACGTGACGCAACAGGTCAAGGCAAGTAGAATAGGAGCAACTGAGGGCACTTGGGAAGTACCCATCCTTAAAACAGCTTTGCAGACACAGTGCTTCTGTTACACTGGATGTGCTTTGTGGAAATATTTGATGAAAATATTTTTGTGAAAAAGCAATTTTTGTGCTGCACCCAGAAGAATAATTTGCACTATATTTTTTAATTCCTAGTAGAGCTCCTAATGCTAAAGGCAAATACCTACACTTTGTGGGACCAATCCATCAGAATGCTTTCCTCTCATTATAGGACCAATTGTTTCCATCTCTCTAGCCAGTGACACCTGCAGTTCTAGAGATCATGAAATAAACTACCGTGTGGCTTTTGACCCCCAGGTGCTGCCAGCTGAGATTCCCCAGGGGGAGAAGAAAGCTATGTCAGAGACTGCAGGCTCTACCTTCAATTCTTCCACATTTTGAGGGACCATCTGGCATATTTGCTAGTTTACCCCTGAGATTGAGCTTTCATAAGCCGTGATCCCCATCCAAAAAAACCTGCTCCAGTGTAGTAGCCACAGGGCCTCAGTTAGGACCTTCTCTTGGCCCAGCTGAGCCAGCATTCCAGTTGACTACAATGGGACAAGGATGGGGCTGGTCCAGTTTCTTTACGTATCTGCCAATCCAGTCTTGCGGACTGGACTAATTCAGATGTGTGTATGTTACTAGTAGTCTGAGCATATATCTTCCCAGTTAAGCATATGTTGAACAGCCTTAAGATTTTCCTTTTTATAGGCAAAACACCCTGTAGTTTAGGTCTCCTACCCTATCACTTCTCATTCGTTTTGGAAGCAAATGGGACATGGATTTCTTTTTTTACATTGTGCGATACAATTATAGTGTACTTGTGTAAAACAATGTGCAAACCATTAAGTAGAATAATGAAATGCTGGAAGTTAAAACAATAATCTTGGATGATTTAAATCTTGCTACATTTTAAATGTGTAATATGTTTGCAAGAATGAATTGGTCTTTGGGGCTGAATAAATAGTACCGGTATCCAGCCCATTTTGGAAAGAACAAGTAATACCTAGGAACATAATTTAAACTAGTGTTGTAATTAGCTGGTCATTTCACATTACTAGAGTTCTGGTCTTGTTGTTTGGCTTTATAAATGACCCATATAGTTGTCTTCTAATTACACATGATATGTTTAAAAAACCCAGCAAAAACCACCAAACTGTTTGGATGAGAATCTTTCCTTTGGCAGAATAGTGAAGAGTAAATTATTTAGATGGATTATGTGGTACACTCACTATTAATATGACTTTGCAAACATTTAAAAACTCAAGATCTGGAGGCTCCTTTAACCATACCTTCAGGATATCATAATTCTCCCTGGTTTCACTTCCTGAATGTGAAGCAACACAGTATTTTCAGTCAAAAGTCACCTCACCATACATGTAACTGACAAATACCAATGTTACTGTGAATGCAAAACCAACAGCTTTGTTCCTGATTCTGGTAGAAACTGTAGAAGCAAAAGCTCTGTTACAGAAATTCAGTTAAACTCATGCAGGACTAAACTGAGAAGCTGAGAGGACTGGACTTTTCCTTGGAAATTGTCTTCTGTCTGTGGTGTAGGGTATGAAAATCTTTTTGACTCTCACACTGGGTCAACTATATACCACGTAAATATCGAAGTGGAAATCAGAACTGTCTAAAGGCTGCACTCAGTTGCCATCATCTTCTTAGCACCCTCAAGAAATCATTTCAATTGCCTGGGATCAGAGAGAGGCGTTCCTAGTCGCAGTTCCCTTACCTTACTAAGTGATATGCTGTAGAGGAAGGCATTGTAAAGCTGCCACGTGGGGATTTTTATCTTTGTTTTCCAGACCTATTCTCCCAACAGAGCATGAAGGTACGAGTACTTGGTTAAACTGACTCTTTTGTCTATTTCATTCTTGAAGATTGCTGGAAAGCAGCTACCTCAGGAGGTCAACACCTGGCCCCAGAATTGAGTTCTATACAATAAAGTGAGGATTCTTTAGTAGGAATTATGTCATTGGTATGTCTGCAAATGCAACACTCCAGTGAAATAATTTCTAGTGAGATTCTAGATTGGGAACTGTGAGGTTATATCATGAAATTTTTGGCTGAAGTAGCTCTTGTGTAAATGGCTCTCTGAACACATAGATTTCAGCCCTCTAGCTAGCCCCTTTTTATCAGCCCCAAAATTAAGAAAGTCTTTCATGTGTTTACCTCTTTTTTATCATCTTGGTTTTCCAATTTGATTAAAAATCTACGCTAATTATAGATTTGCTGCAATAAAAGAATTATGTTTTATCTGTTCATATGCATACACTAAAAATTAAAAGTTGGGGGTGAGAAATGAAAAATTCATAGCCTTAGATGTTGAGAAAGTCAGACCTGCTGTCTCCCCTTGAAGTCACCTAGGTGAGGCTTTTTGACATAATGGAAGCATCAATGAACTGCTCTTCATTAAAAGTTTGACAGGTTGACACTATACCCCTGAACAGGAAGACCAGGGTTGAAAGAAAATTTTAATACAAACAGAATTTCATTAATACCACAGTTTGCTATAATGGGGGTCTTTTTTTTCCCCACTGTTATTTTTGCTTAGATGGTGTCATTACCTTTTACAAGGGGAAAGACACTATGGTTAAGCTTTGTCTCGGAAACAATGTCATACTAACGGAATGGGAGCTTTCAAGTAAAATCTGAAACAAAATGCCTGGAACAGTCCTGATTTTTCAGGCACAAACAAAACCAGTTTTAATAGGGTGGTTCCTTTAAATGCAGGCTCTATTCCTTGAGCCAACATTTATTTTGCAGAAAGAGTACAGAAATTCATTAAATGATATAAAATGATCAATATAAACAAAATATCAGAATGGCCCTTACATCTCCCAAGATCCAAAAATATAGCTTCACTTCACTTTATTTACCTTCTGAGAGGTTTTTTTCTAATGTGGTAACTGTTAGACTCTATCTGCTCTGTTCAGTGTTAGGGCTGTCATGATGAAAGTGCATAAACAATATAAATAATAGTTGTTGGCACATGAAAGGAACTCTGAGTGGATTGTTCTTTTGGAATCTAACCGTCGGGGGTTTTGTTTGACTCTCAGGGATTTTTTTTATTATTTTTTTATGTTTAATCCAAAAATTCTTATAATCTTAAATTGATTATTTGAAAAACAATCGTTCTTTTAATATTTACATTGCAATTTAATATTTATAACTTGATGCCAGGCAATTCCTATACAATTTAGTAAATATTTATTAAATCAGACTGATTTTTAAAGACTTAGAGTTTTGTAACCACGCTCTAGCACTAATAGTCTTTGAAGAAGAATGTCAGCCTGTGGAAGTCAGTTTCTATATTGTCTTTCCATTCCTTGTCTGCAGTGATCCTTCTTGACTTCTTTTCACTGCTGAATAGTTAAATAGTTTAATCTCTTTCTGATCCTTGATATTATCAGGTTATATAACCTCCCACTCCATTCCCACTCATCATCCCTGAAATATAATATTTGCACATGGATTTTTGACTTCTCATTTGAGATTTGCAGAGGCCTTTAAAGCGTTGCTTGAATCCACAAAATCTCTCCTCGTGATGCATTCTTAATTTCTCATTTACAGGCAAGTAAATTGACTTACTGTGAGCTTACGGTCGATACATTCCTGATATCGTATCATTGCAACTGTTTAGTTTTTAAACCACCGCCTGAGACATTTACCACCTTCCTAGCAGACTCATTCTAACTCTTTTTTGAAGATGATGAGTGTTGAAGTACTAACTCACGGTGGACAGCAGACCTTGTACATCTTCTCAGTTTAGAAACCTAAAATGGAGCCATCTAAACCAATGAACTTGATGTAATGCTGTAAAACAGCTTACCCAGTCACCAACATAGTCGGTGACAGAACTTGGGTACCTACTTCACCTTTTCTTGTTTGCCTGTGCTTTTCCTCTCTCTTTAAAGCATCAGCGATGAATTAAGAAGTGGACAAGTGAGGACGATGGGAAAGAGAATGTTGAAAACAAAGCAATTCAGAGCATTTTGTCCTCTCTATCCAAGTCAATGGCAGGTGTTCTACATCCTATTGCAGCCTTGCTAGTGTGTTATGTCGCATCATTTCAGCATGCTAGCTCTCAGACCGGATGACTAAGTGCCAGTTCAGATAGCGGTTATCCAGTCCAAATGAACCACAGTTGGACGGCAGCGAGTGAACGGAGGAGTGTCCAGTTCAGGAGCCTACCTTACTGCTCCGTGCATGGAAGGCTGCAAATATTCCAGAAGCAGGTGTAACTAGGAAATATTTTTCTGTGATTTTACAGTTCTTTCATGATTGATTATGGGTCCACACGTGATGGAGAAAAGAGCTTTTCAGAATAAATATGAACAGTTCTGATTATCTATCTTCCCAGTTATTGACATAAAATGGACAATAGACAATATGTTATAAGCAAAAAATATTTCACTACATTAGGAACTATTTCTTTGCTAAAACACCCATGAAATCAGCCTCTTGACATATTCCCCAGCAAGTTAATCTGATCGTGATTGGCTCTGAGTGAAATGGAAATGAGAAAATTCCAATAAGCATGTGAACATACAAACTGATTTTCAACCCATTTTAAACACAAGTTGGCTGAAGACATTTCTTGTATAGGCAAGTAAGTGAAAAGCTGAAGTGCATCTGAATGTACAAGCCAAAATCAATTTGATTTTAAATGATTTTCAACTGATTTTAAAAAGCAATGGTGTGGAACTTATGTGTAAGGTTAAAAGGCTTCTATTTTATTCCCTTCAGACTAAAGCAAGCTTATTTTTTCTCCTTTATTCAATTTGTTATTTTTTTTATCTCACTACTGTTTTCAAAGGCCTGTATATCACTTACAAGAATTTAGTCAGAATTATTGGACCAATATTGCAAAGTATTTTTATACACAGAACTGAGCACCAGATGGGACTCTGTTAGTATTATATTATTCATGACTATTGAATTAGAGGTGCCTTAAAAAAATAAAAATCTAGTCTGCTGTTGTATGGCCTCAGCTTTATCCTAGCTGCAGGTTTATTTTAGGGACATTCATTGAGTAAAGCAATGTACTCTGATTAAAATTCCCCTCAAAAATAGAAAGAGCTCTTTCTCTTGAATTTGGTAGGCTGATGGTTAGACTGTGATTACCATTCATTCATTGAGCAACATGATTTTGTGATACGGGCTCGATAACTAACCTGAAGAAATCTGGCATCGATTTTTGTCCTTGTTTTGGCCAGTCTTGGCAATCCTGGGCAAAATACTTGTTCTTCCTCAGCTTTTGTTTCCTAAACTATAAAGTAAGAGTAGTATTTTCTCCTTCTTTCTTGTCTTCGTATTTCGTCATCTGTCAATTTAGACTTTACAGTTTTTGTCTAGGGGGTTGATTTTTATTGCATGTGGAGCAGCAGCAATCCCTGCTTATCCCATTTGAAAAGTGGGTTGTAACTTCTTACAGTACTTGGACTATTGTGGTGTCAATTAACCTGGAATTCCAGAAATACTTTGATCAAACAGTGAAAGGAAGCATGTAAGGCACTACAGCTCCTCAGGTTGGATGGTCAGACGCTAGTCAGGGAATTTGAATTATTCTAAACAATTGCTGCTTGTGCTTTGGAAGGTGTTTCTCAATACAAATATGATAAGGATATAAAATTGTGGTCAAACACAGGTTTAAATTATGTGGTGAGTTTATTCTACAATAGAGCTGAGCAGGATTTAAATGAGTTTAAACTGGAGGAGGCTAGAGCTTGCTGAATTCTCTGCACAAATATCTGTGATTAAGGACGGTGACAAATGTGTCTGTGCTATTAATTGTAGAATCCCATATCATAAAGGATTCAAAAACATAATCCATTTGTCTGGCAGTATTTTAAATGAGGAGTAAACAAGCTAATTTCTGAATCTTCTTTATATCACTGTAAACTGAAGTAGAATTTTCTCCAGAAATTAAACTGTGTCATGAGATCATTTGTATCCCTTCCCTCTCTTCCTTTCTCTTTCAATCTCTCTATCTGCATTCCAGCCCTTATGGCTTCCTTCAGCCCTTATGGCTTCCTGCCCTATGATTTAGTTTTCTGTTTGTATTTGTGAGGTGGTTTTATTGCTGATGTTTTTGCACAATGTAATTAAAAAGTAGGACTCTGAGTCAGTTCCCCATATTTGATACACCCCTCACAAAGTAATATGATAAATATTACATATCAAAAGAGGTTAAGGATAAGACCTTCAGAAAGGATAAAATTAAAGTTAGACTTTTCATTTCTGTATTTATTTTTCAGTGAAAGTGCACAAGTTCTTGGCACTTGGAACCAATTTAAATACCCAAGGGTCTAAAATCTCAGTCAATGCATTTATACCTTCACTTCCCTTAAAAGATTCTTTGTGGTATAAAATGTCAGTTTTCCAGTCTGTGTATTTACTCACTGTGTATGTTTTACTACTGTTCTAAACTATTAGTTATATTTAAAGATTTTGTCTCTGTAACAGTAAAAACTTAGTGACATAAATAGGCTACTAAAATGGCAATTTAGCTAATTTATCTTTGTTAGAGTAATGCAATCGCATTAGTAATTTCATAATTTCCTTTTTGAAAACATTCAGACTATTCTGA
Source organism: Apaloderma vittatum (assembly GCF_000703405.1). Classification (NCBI taxonomy): domain Eukaryota; kingdom Metazoa; phylum Chordata; class Aves; order Trogoniformes; family Trogonidae; genus Apaloderma; species Apaloderma vittatum. Next base: position 105,005 of record NW_009694804.1, read on the forward strand.
AAAAACTATTTGCCAAGCTGAATTTTCCCAAGAATCTGGTGCAAAATCTTTACTTGGTGGACATGCTCTGAAGATGTTGTGCATGTGTCTTTTCATGTGCCCAAATACTGCTAATAAGTTGGTGAACAGTCACAGTTTAATTTTCATTTCTGTATACCTACACAGGTTCACAATTGCAAAAATTTCTGGGACAATACTGAGTATAAAGTGTACGAAGTGAATCTATAACAGGTTCATGTCTTGCAAATTACATGTATTTCTTGTTGTTGACTCAAGACGGCCCTACACACAAGTTTTAAAAAAGGTAATAGCTGTGAGACCATTTCTGCTTTCCATATAGGGAGCCAAGTAGAATAAGCTTAGAAAAGAGGTCTGAGGCTCGCATAATTCCTCATGGTAGAATCTTAAATTGTATGAAGAAGTAACAGCAAATTCTTATTCTCTGTTTCTTAAAGTTACAATGGTGCTTAAGCAAATGGACTGCTTTTCCACATAAACACCGTTAATTAACTGTGGAACTCTTTGCCACAGGATGTCATAAAAGCCAAAGTATAATTAGAATGAGAAAACAGTTATCTAGAATTGTGAAGAGGACGCTTGTCTTTGCAATTAAAAACCAAAACCCTTACTCCTGAAAACAGAGGTCTTGATATAGTCGTAGCTCAGGAAGTCTGGAAGAGCTGAGTTACAGGATACACACCAAAGAAAGGAGTCCTCTGTGTTACGTAATGCTGAAACATTGCTTTCCCGGAAGTTTTTGGGTTTGTGTTTTTATCTTCCAGAATGAAATTTGATGGAATGTAGCAAAACCTTACAGTAGTGTTACACCATCACAATTGTCTCACTAATTTAAACCTGTCATATAAGCACACTGCATCAACATCAAATATACCTTCTTTCATTTCCAGGTATTCTGATAATGTACTTTCTCACTCTGGTACATATCAACTTTATTTCCTGTCCACATTTAATACCTCAGATAATACCTTGTGTATTCTCTAAAATAAATGTGGAGCATACAGCAAGTACTAGAAGAAATGGATCTGTTCACACGGGCAAATGGGCAAGATTTTGAACTTGATTCCCAGTAGCATATGCATGCACCTACATGCAGATGTGAAATAAGGCAAGAATGCCTAACCTGAGGCCTACAGACTCACTCCAAAAATACTAGAGTTCAGCCCTGGACTGTATTCATCTTAATGAGGGACTGAAATCCATGGTAAGACCTAATGTCCCAGAATTAGAGTCATCCATCTTATGTCAAGAAGCATGTTACAACCAGTGATGAATTATTTTTTTTTTCCCCCAAGAGCTAATCTGGCACATAGAGGATGGGAACATTAGACATTTGCTTCTTTTTATTGCAAAGTAGTAGCTGGTTTTTGACAGGACAAAAGTTGAGTCACTCTCAGGAGGACTGCGCTACCAATGCACTTATTGCTGTATGGTATTGTCTCAAAAAAGCAGAGTCTGCTGTTATTTGTTACTTTCTCTTCTCATAGAGCTACTCTGGATTAGCCAGGCAACTCACTGGCTGTTTAGCATTTTGCACACTACCAGGAGAAATAGTTGGTCCCTACAAGTGACACCTTGACAGAGATGGCTGCCCATTTATTCCAACTAGTGTTTTTATTAGAGTTTGTTCATCCACTGGGAATGCTGACTGAGCCCATGACTAGAATTCCCCATATTTTGGCAGTGTGTTGCACATTTCAAGAAAGGAGAACTTGGTCTTTTCATCATTATCTATGCTTGAAGTTGTGTTGTCAGAGTCTGGACATGCTTTGTGCCAGATGGCAGCGAACAGAGCTCCTGCATGGCAGAGAATGGTGAATGAAGATTGTTTTAGTTGGAGTTATTTTGTGTTGGGTCTTCTAAAACTAAAACCCTCAACTTTTTCAAGCTGACTCCCCCCCTTCCCCAGTCGGCACACAATAATTCCAGTTAGCCCAGCCACTCTATTGAAATAGTTCTTTCTACTGGCTACATGAAATGTCTTTGACTTCTTGTGTCATCAGGGAGAAGAAGAGAACATACCCACCAAAAGGTGAGCAGCAGACAGCTTTCCTCCCTCACCTTCAAGTGCCTCTTTACGGCGTGCAAGCACCTATAGAGGCTAAAATCACTTGAAAGTGATTGCCTGGATAACCAGCACTGGTGAGTTTGGGGCTTTGAAAGGTGGGAGAGTGGGAAAGTTTGGGTGTATAAATAAGCTGAAAAAATCCTCACTGTCAAATGAAATGTTCCTCTGCTTTATCACCATTATTTTTAGTGAGATTTTGCATTATGGTACCTTGAGTTTTAAATTAAATGTCAAATATAATTTGGCACTACAAAGAATGAATTATGTGACTGCCCTTAGAGAAAATCAGAAGGCTTAGCTCTGTGAGTTAAATTGCTATCTGCCTTATACTGAGCTGATGTGGGCTAATTGATTAGGATCTGACAGGATACCATATTGCAAATTCAGCACAATCTCTTCCATTAAAAAGAAATAGACTTAAGGTACCTTTAGGGAAAAGCAAAAAAACCTTCCATAAAACAGAATAGGGAGAGGAAAAGAGTATCTTCAAGGACTCTCTTTTACATTGACAGTTTAGATTCCCCAGAAGCCCACACTTCTTAAAGGTACAATATGGATGTTAATGTGCCCCAGGTCACTTTGGAAGCAGATTTGCAATCAGATTTTAGGTGCTTCTGGACTAATTTTAAGAAGAGCAAAATATTTTCTCAGAGAGCTGACTAAATCTATCTCCATAAGAACTAAGATGACAAAGTGCCACTTTAGATCATTAAAGGAGGGTAATGCATTTTAATCAGCAATTATATGAGGAAGGACAAACCAAATGCTATAGCAGTGGGTCATTTTATAAAATCAGTACTTGTGGCCCTCTCCCTTTCAAAATGCATGATGATATTTCCTGGAAACATCACTCTTAAAAACTATTGTCAAGTAAACAAGCCTTGTGTTTCTCACAGCCTTCATGTCTGTGTAGTCTGGGTTTAATTTTCTGTTAAGTATGGGTAGTGTTGGGGGGGAGGACTAAGTTTGAAGTTCTAATGTAGTCAGGCTGGAATCTGTCACTCAGCTTATTGCATGTTGATGACTCAGTGCAGTTTCAGCTGTAAGCAGACCATGATTTATGGACACCAAGTGAACTCCTGCGGCAAAAACCAGCCATGAGATCAGAGCAGCAATAGGGCCCTTTTTTGGCAGGAGACAGCGCCTGCATTTTTCTCATTCATGCCAAACTGCTTTGCACGGCAATTAGCTCTGTCCTCATTTAGTCTCCAGTCCCAAAGGGTAATGAAAGTCATATATCATCTTCAAGGCTGCTAATTATCCAGCTCAGTTACAGGTAGGCTTTGTAACTGTGAGAAGGGCCTGTCTGCTTGATATTTATTGCTCTTCCAATAAGCAAGCAAAGGAGAAGGGGGGAAAAAAACTTTCTTGAAAGCTTGCCCATACGCCTTGCCTCAGATCCTTGACATACCTTCTGCAAATGTGCTAGTCAAAGGGGAAATGTCTTCATTCCACATAGCCATTTTTCATGCTGTAACTAAACATTCAGCAAGAACAGAGAGCAAGCGCTTGAAACATGAGAGAACATTCATTTGGGGTGAGCTTGTCTCTAGTCATTTACTTGTGGAAAGACAATCCTCTGGATACACAGCCATGAAAACAGGAAGAAGGGCAATAGGGAAGAATGAGGAACTTCTTTCTCCTCCTAGCCCTTCAGCACACACCACAGCAGCATTTTGGGAAAGCAACAGGGTTAGAGAACTGTGGTAGTTTCGCTGAAAATACACCAGAGGAAGCCTAGAACTCCATATTTGAACCCTCTCACCATTAGATCTGAAATAAAGTAAAATTAAATTTTTGAGTCTGACTGATGCTTGACAATTCCAGTTGTTTTGGATGCTGGTACTAATAGAGCAAGGTCTTGCAACTAGGAGCCATCTTTTCCTGTTATCAATATGTTGGATAAATCAATGGTCCAGGTATTTAAGTCCTTACTCTGCTAAGAAATGAACTTCATCTTAAACCTGGATGAAATTCTGTCATGTTTTGAAAAGTTTTGGTTTGCTTTTGACCTCTTTGTTTCGTTTGTGTTTTACTTATTTTGATTGGTAGGCCCAAAGACTGCAAGGTCCAAGACTAAGCAATCTGTTGCAGTGCCAGTGTGGAGACATCTCCAAATCCCATCAGCCAGAGGAGTTGCCAGATGTCCTCTGTAATTGCCCAGTAAAATCTCACGCTTCATATGAAAAGCTCACAGAAAAGCCTTCTCCACTATTTCATATCAACTGGGTGCTTTTTCAACACTGGTGGCAGTGGCTGCTAGGAAAAAAAAGCTACTGTGCATATGCAGGAAAGTAATTTTGCTGCAACACAGGGCGCATCGGTGCCTGCATTATGCAGCTGGCCTGTGCGTGCACAGCATGCATTGGGTGACATTGTCAAGGCTCCCGTTCACTACAGGATCCTCAAGACAACATTGTTGTGTAGAAAGGCAGCTATCAGAGTAAGAATGTGGAAAGGAGGAGCTGGGGCAGAAGAAATCAGTAAAGCTCAGCAAATAAAGAGCTGTGTCTGGCACTGACCTGCAGCTGGAGGTAGAATGGGCAGGAGCAGAGACTGTATTTTGTGCACAGTGAGAGCAGTATCCAACTATACTGATAGAAGGCAGAGAAGATATGGACCTCTTGTCATGGCAGAGACAGGCTGAGAAGAGAGTATGTGGCTAGGTATATGGCTTTTTGGGTGAGGAGCTGAACTGCAGCATGGTGGGAGTTCTGCAGCCTTTCAAGGCTTTGAACTGTGGTGTGACATTGGGAGAGGCCCAGAACTGCTCTGGTGCCTCTGGGTATCTCTGCTTGGTTCATCCAGGCCTGACTTTCATTTCTGTCAGCAGCAGGAAAGCACTCAGAAGGCAGGGATGTGAAAGAAGGCAAGGAAGTTGCTTTTTCTTTATTTAGAGCTCCTCTTCCTGTCTTTGCTGTTGTGCAAAAATGGAGGATTGACCTTCATGATCAAACGTGATTTTATTTTTCTTTGTGTTGAGAACGGCAGAATGTTTTGCACAGTTTTCACCTTCTTTCTGGCCTGGAGGAAGCACCAGGAAGCTGAATCAGATCCAAGCATTTCAGATACCAAGATTCAGAGGAGCATTGCAAAGGAATGGGTGCTCATCTGTTGCGTATTGGCAGGTTCCCTCGAACTGAGCGGTACTCATCTGATTTATACCAGTCACAGAGGTGCCCTGTAAACCTTGAACTATTTGTCTGTGTTGTCTTTGCCAAGTTTCCAAACCTGTTGACTTGAACTTTCAGTAGTTGCCTTCCAAGTGCTCTCACCACCCCGTTCCCTGGAAAGAGGTATCCACACAGCCCATCCCAACAGCTGTGGGAACTGCTCTTGTAGATCCTGCTGCCGAACAGAGCACCAGTGTCTGAACTCTGCTGTCTTGAAGGATCAGGGCTCGAGGCACCGTGCCACTGGTGGTGATGTGAAGGGCACCGAGTTGGATAGAAGTCGTCGTTCAGGCCCAGAGTGGTGATCTATCTAATCTGATATCTTGGCACTGATAATGGATAGTGCTAAATGCTGTAGAGGAAGCTGTCCCTTTTCTCTTATTATTCAATTCTTCCTCTGATATGGGTTTAAATTACTCTTTTTCCTTAGTAGTAAGAATATCTGGGTTGGTTTTTTTTAAAAACAAAAAAGTTGATTTTGCACTATTCGTTCTGTAGTCACCTAGACTTCTCGTTTTACATCTCTTGAAGTTTTTCTGCAGTCTTCTTGTGAATGTAGCAGAGAGGGGGAGATGGTTAATAGGAAGAAACAAATGTTAAAGGCTTCATTGAAACTGAATCCACTAGTATTGCCTTTTCCACCATTTGGTTTAGATCTGCCTCCTAAGCCAGCTTTTCATGTAGTACTAATTAGCATGACACCAATATTAAATATAGTTTTGGAAGTAGTGTTTTCTGAGTTGAAGATGAGAAAATAATGAAAAATGAATGTTCAAGCCTTACAGTTCTCTGTTCACAAAACCTTCTCTTAGAATTTCATTTCACTTGGTTTAATTTTTTCACTTATTGTCTCATCTCTTCAAACAAACATTAGTCTGATTTGCATCTGTTTCCATTAACAATGACTATAAAACTACTATAAAAGCAGGTATTCCAAACACTTATTCTTTATCAGTAATGTGATTTGTTGTTGCACAGCAAATAATGTGGGAATCTGTTGCTTCCTAAAAGGGGTGATACTTGGGATGTAGTTTTGTATCAGTCATGGCCAATCTGTTTCTGAACTTCTGAAAAGGTGCTGAAGGGGTGAGTGTCTCTCCCCTGTCCTTGCTGGTGTGGCAGCAGCAGCATTCATCCAGCTGTGCAGGCAGCTGCACCAGGCAGTGGATCTGACTGACTGCGGAGACCTGCAACCACCCATGCTGGTGCAAAGCATGGAGGAGAGGCAGGTGACGTGGTGGAAAGGAAGGTCTGTCCCTTTCGGTAGCATTTCAAATGGAAGCTAGAGGAGTGCCCTTGGCATCACGTGCTTTGGACCCATCACGTCCAGGGAGGTTCTGAAAAGATACACTGAAGGAGTACTTCTGAACAGTTTAGTTTAAAAATAGGTGTGAGGCCATGTCAGAGTAGCCTGAGACAGATACAAAAAGTCTTTGATCAAGTTCTACCACTTGCCCTTGTTGCATTGACATTACACAAGATTCAACTGCTCTTCCAGTATCTAATCACAACCTAAAAAGACAGCTGCTGTGAGATAATTTTACTCCTCCCTTTTAGATGAAGCTGAAAAAAAAAAGGAATATGAGAAAACTCTATTTGTGTCAATTGAACTGCAGATTTTCAGAATTCTTCTTGAATGTGATTTGAGTAAACTGCCATGGGAATCTTGCTCTGCTCAATTCTTGTGACAAATTGTTGCCATAAGTCGCCATGTTGAACAGTTTGGACTGCAAGAGAACTCCAGACAGCTCCTGAGGAATTTGTTATTCAGCATTGTGTAAAAATTCACTCAGAGAATTCAGGTCTTCAAAATTTTTTTTTACTAAAATTTCTCTGTGTATAAAAGTAGCATGAAGGAATAGGCATGGTGTGTATTTTGTCATCCTTTAAATCTTATTTTCACAGATAAATGACTAAAGATTAAAGAATGGGCTGTACAAGACACAAATCAATACATATGATAAAGCAAAATCATGAAAAAGAGAGGTCTGAAGTGTGAGGTATAGCACATGAGAGTAATGCTTCCTTCTTATGATGAAGAATTTTTTTCTTTTCTGACTTGCATTTCTATGCTCCACCGTAAATGTATTGTTTCTCTTCCTTTTGTAACAGGCAATCATTACAAATTTGGCCAGCTCCAACAGGGAAGGCATCAGTCTGGTCTCATTGTCAGGACTACTGAATCTTTGGTGTCAGTATTTGGGAAAGGGCTGGGGAGGAATGTTTTATCCAAGCTCTTCTTTATATATTCTGCTCTGTATATGTTCTTGTACTGTGGTGATCTCTCTAATATTGTCATTCCATTTTGTGGCAGAGCAAGCAATGTCAAAGAGACATACTATGTGCATAGAGAAAAAGATGCTAAGGTTTCCAGTGTTACTTAGCTCTTTGGGGAATTTGTTCTTCATTGTATAAAGAAGTCTTGAAGACCTCACGGGAGATCCCATCTGTTGTGCAACTGAGCTCTGGCCTTTCTGTGGGGAGTCCTATTGGGACTGAGGGCTGCAATCGATGATTCTGGTCTTCCTCCTAGATGTATATGTAAGCATGAAGGAGAAAGAAAAAAAGATGTTGGTATTGGTTTGAAATTTCATGGGAAGTCATTAAAGGTAGCATGCTGACAGCATTACTGATCAAGCATACAGATGCACTCTTTTTATGAGAACCAGCTAGCCTTTTTTGAATTCACGTGAGAATCCAATGAGCAATACACAGTAGATAGCTATAACCAGCAAATTAAACATGGGTTTTTTCTATGTCAAATTTTTACTACTGTGTTTTTAAGGGAATAATGGAAGATTCTTTCTCAAATTAAATATTGTATATCTCAGCCAGACAAGATACCTGATGTTCATAGTTGCTTAATCCAAGAGGATCACCATCCCTGGACATCTCCACTGCCACACAGAGAGAACCTTGGCCTCTCTGTGCCTTTCGTGCTTTGGGAACACTGACAGGTTAAAGATGGTGAGTAAAGGCCAAATGTGTTCCTGCTGTTTCAGAAAGCTTCCTAAATATGCAGGACTTTTTTCAAATAAGAAGGGCATTTTTTCATGGTTGCTGTTCTATTCCACTCAAACTGTTTGAGGCTATTCCTATCAAGAGTCATAGTGATTCCGTACCTGGTAACACCACAGAATTAAGTGTGGCCATACATAATTCTTACCTAATTATGTTTCTAGGCTATATCTCTATATGATTAATTAACATGCTTATTAAGCAAGAAGGAAAATGTTTTATTTACTAATACAGTAAGCAAACTGCCAACATCCCTACGTTTAGTAAACCACCAGTGATAGTAGTTGTTTTCAAATTCAAAACTTAATTAGCACATTGAGTAAGTATATTCAGAAGCAATGCTTTTATTCCTATCTTACTTCATATGGCTGGATTCATGTTTATGTGGTTTTCAGTCTCCAAACCAAGGCAACCATCCAGTTGCCCTCATTCAAACCAAAAGAGAATTTTCTTTTAAAAAGGTCATTGCAGTATTTGCTCAGTCTAGACTATTTCAGTATCACTGTTAGGAAACAGACAAGCACGGGAACACTGCTTCCTCTACCTGGTCCTGCAACAGTACTGTAGTATCATACCATAGCTTTGGCCTGGCTGCTAGGAACAGAGACTGGAGAAGCCACCAGTCCCAATGTCTCTGCACCTAATTTGGTGCAGGGCTCAATTAGGACTTATGGTAGGTAGCTGTCAAAGAAGAGAGACAGAATTGCAGGAGCTTTCTCTTTTTTGGCTTCCTGAGTGCATTCCTACCACTCTGATTTCTGCTTCCCCAGCTCCTGACACTTCATATATATCTGTGTCCCAGTTGAGACTCAGTGGCAGAGGAATGCAATCAGAGCTTGCCTTTCAGCTTTCTAGATGGTTCCCAAAGGCCTATATGCCTTGCAGGCAAAATACCTTTCGTGCTTATTACCGATACGGATATTTTCATCCCATTTATGGGTGCATCAACACTAAAAGTGCTGAGACACACAAGCTGGCTCAGCATGAGAAAGCCTGGAACCGGGAATGGTGGGGAAGAACAGCAGATCTATCCATGCTCGCTTTGCAGAACGTTGCTGAGTCTAAGGAACATCATGGTCGTGCGAACACAACCAACCAACCTCTAGATCTGACCTGTTATCTCTGCACGTCATCACCTGGGCTAACCATTCAGTCTGCATCCTTGAGTCAGATCTCAGGTGCTCAGTGAAGGAAAATTTTCATTGGAGTCTGGCAGAAGGATCATATAATTTTGACCAAAAAGCACTGAATATGCAGTAGCAGCTGTGGGGTGTCAAATCCAGCACAGAATTATACCCCACATCATATGCTTCAGCACTTTATACAGACTATGTTTAAATTAATTTTTAATTAGCTCATTATACAGATAGAAGATCTGCTCCTCTCAAGTTTCATGACCACAGCTTTGCCTGCAGGTCTCTCTATCAGACAGTTGGGTGATGCCAGCATCCAGCTTGAGCTGGAAGTGCTCAAACCCTGCAGCAATGAGACTAATATTAAAAGCCCTGATAGTATCAGGCACCACCCTCCATTATATCATGATTGCATTTCCATCTTCATGCTCAACCTTCTTATGTACTATAAGGAGCTTGTGGAGGGTGGGGGTTTGTGAGTGCTGGAAAACCTTCATGACACGAAGAGCCAAAGATATCTGACTGTGCATAATGGTGCTACCCATCACCTCCACATAGACTGTGATGATTAAGTGCAAGTTCAGCCCACCCAAAGTGATTCATAACGAATTGTTGGTCCAGAGATTGCAAACCACAGATCTCCCTCTTCTGGCTGGAAAAGATTTTGTAGACATAGACGTCTAGTAGAATGTGACAGCGCCAGTTGCCTGTAATAGTATTATCTGCTTTGGAAACACTTTCTCTCCTCTGTACAAAATCTGTCCCCTATTGTGAGATGCATTGTACATGTACATAGCCTGCAGTGTGAATAGAGGTGGCTGAGAAAGTGTCAGTGTTACAGACCTGGAATTAAAGTGCTTATAAAGGCATTTGTTTGGTTTGTACAGGAGATATCTGGCACAGTGAGGAACAGGCCACAGATTGCTTAAGGTCCAAGCAGCACGCTTAACCTCATCCCCCTGGTATTTACATGTTAGCACTCTCTTCACTACATGGTTTTAGTCCCATTAATGTATTCTCCTTGGAGCTTCCAAGCCACTCCATTGTGACAAGCTGACAACAGTTATAATGAGATTATTTCAAAATTTTGGTTTTTCTTTTTGTTTCCTTCCATTTGCTATCAGAAATACCCTCAGAAAACTAATTTCTGTGAGACCAGGAGGGAATGGATGCTTTATATGTCTTAGTATGACTTTTTAAGGATAGCTGCACTGCAGGAGACTAGCTTCAGACTGATCAGAGGGAAGTAAAAGCTGTCAACTTAGCTTGACACAAACTGTAAATTTGACTCAAAAATTCTTGTGAAAAAATGTATGATTTGTTCTTCATGCTGCAGCAAATCTTTTTAGAAAGATATTCAGTCTCAATTTAGTTTATATGAAATCTTGTGTGGAACCATACTACACTTCACTGATGGGAGGCAGTCCAGCAGCAAAGACTCCTTTAGCTATTGTCCAGCCATTCGCACCTCTAGAATTTCATAATAAATTTGAATCAACTGAACACATAGGGGCAGGGGGATTTAGACAATAGACAGATCTAAATGAGTGGTGAAACCAATGACTCATGTCAGTCTCTAATTTCATTGCTGTTCAGATTGTTTATCTAGGAAGAACAGGGCAGTGAATGTGTAAGGATATATGTTCTGTTTATTTAGATTTGCCTTTGGAACCTAATTCCTAAGCAGAAGCTCTGCTATGAAGTGAAGAGAGACACTGATTTGCTATAGGGATATAATGAATTTATTTATTTTAAAGATATTTCTTGTCTTTTGTTTTATATGTAACAAAAGAAGATAGTGACTTTCTTCAAAGTCCATCTGTTGGAGATCTTTCATTGTTATTGATTTCCATTCAACTCCTTCTAGCTTCTTTATGAGTTGATGGCATTCAAGGGCCGAAGCTTTCTCTGATATCTTTGCTGTGCCTTACAAAGCCTCATCTCTTTTCTAGTTCCTAATTGTGGCGAGCCTGAGGATGGAAAACTGAGCTGCACTGAAGCATTTCAATATCTATTTCACTGCAAACTCACATTAAATTTGCTATTCTCTTTGAAGTCAGCGGAAAAACTCTGACTGACATCAACTGAGTATCTAGTTCTGTGTTTCTGACAACGTTACTGCTTGTCTGGTATAGCAGTCCCTGTGGCCACTGAGAGCGAAAAGTAGCTGAGGCTGTTTCTCAGAGGTCAGGAATACTGAGTCCAGATAGTTCGCCCTCTAACCACCCTGGCATCTCCTTCCCCTGCTCTTTTCAACTTGTTCTAACCCGCTAGAACCACTGCCACTGTACTGTGTGTCTGTGCCAAATTGTCAGTGAGCATGCAAATGGGGGAATGGAGGTATCTCTTGGCCATGAAAGGAGGGAGGTAAGCAGATATTTTGCTTGCCCGAGAGTGGGAACGTGTTCTCAATGAGCCTGGCTATTTCTCTGAATATAGATGTTGCAGAGGATTTTCTGTAGGAGACAGGCATCCTGCCTCCAAAAATAACTTGTGCCTGATCTTTCAAAACCCTTCGTAATGTACCTTGCCAGTTATATGTTGCTGAGTAGGAGGGTTGAGAGGATTATTTCAGCTGTGGCAATCAGTTTACACCTTGAACCACAAGATCGGATTACTTTTGGTATTTAATTTTGAAATATTTCCCCCAGATGTACTGTACCTTTGCATGTTTCCTGGATGAATTTCATTTTGTTATTTCCTGTTCTTATTTCTAAGCTTTCTCAGGTCCTCTGTGTTATTTCTCTGTCTTCACTTATGTTTGCAACACTTCCTAATTTAGTATCATCTGCAAATTTAGTTATTATATCAACATTTTATACCTGATCAGCGGTTTTTAAATATTATTGAAATATTAAAAACTTGAGTTTAACACAGTGTCTGCAAATTTCCCAAGGGCCTGTTCCCTCAAAAAAAATTATTTTTGAGGGGTTTGTGTATGATTAATGTATATGGCACTGTGGATATGCATAAGACTACTCAATAGAAATTGCTGATGTCAATTAATGCTTTCTTTTCTCTGAAAGATATAGTCTACAGACATCTCAAAGGTCTGAAATGGCATAAATATGGAGGGGGAATGGTTTTACAATGTATATGTGATTTTTCTATGGGAAGACTCTAGCAAAGGTGAATTCAAACCTGCCACAAACATACTTCACGCCATAGCTGAAAAAATAAAGACTGCGTTAGGAAAAGAAGACCTAGAGAGTCCAAAAAAGCCTTATAGTTCTTTTAAGGCGCAAGAATAGTGAAAGGAGTAGTAAAGGAAGAAGTCCAAGGGCAGTGTTTTGCAGCACTCTAAAACAGTGTTTTGAACTTGATTTATAGTCAGTGGAAACCAAGGAGCTTAGAAGGAAAAGTATGAGAAGAGAAAAATATTTGAAATGGCCATTAAAACAAAGAGAGTAAGAAAGATGTCAGACAAAAAAAAAAGATATGTTGATGTAGCTGAGGCAGCAGATGACTAATGTATGAACTCTGAGCAGTAGAATAAAGAAAAGGCTGGATTTTTAAAGTTTTTAGACCCAATTTTATGCTAGCATCTAAACAAACAGAGTTTAATATTTCAGGTGACTTTCCATTAAATAATTTACTAACATGTAATGTATTGTACATTGATTCGTTTTTTTAAAAATTTAGCTGTTCAGCAGTTTAGTAAGAGTTTGTCTGGCAAGTTTCTTGTGCAACCTCTTTGTTACTGCTTCATGCAATCTCACAGCTCTTGCAAGTTATATTTTCCTGTGCTTGTTTGACTTCAGTGGAGATTCCTTACTGGGCTGGCACATATTTACGAATTGCTTGCTCTCCCTAACCTTTCTTGATTGCCAATATTCTTACTACATAAGAAAGAACATGATGAGATATTGTTAACTCTTCTTACATGAGTTGTCTCTTGCATTCTGAGAGGATTTTTTTAGAGGCTTTTAGGTTATTTTTTAATAGTTATGTCCTCAGAATAATCGATAATATTATCAATTACTCCCACATTGTATTTTAGATACTACAGGCCTAATTATGAAGCAGGTGCTGAGAAAACAGAAGATGAAAGTGTGGGCTTTGTACCAGTTGAATTTGCAGCTTATTGAGCGCTGTCACGCATTCCGCTGTTACGGAGTTTTGTAACCGATATCATATTTTAGGTATCGTTACAGTTCTAAAACCTAGTCTTGACCAAAGTGGATATTTTAATGAAGATGCTTTGGTAGAAAGAAACTAGAGAGGTTAGTTGAGTTTCCCTGATTGTGTTTTTAAACCAAAGCCTAATTCTAAGACTGCAGGAAACTGATGATCAGACAGTATATAGACCAAAATGGTGCTGTTTGTGCAAGAGATTTTTGTGATGCCCACAGATTTTTGTGCAGAGTATTCAGGATTCACATAGTCATCTAGCCTGTATGTGTAAGCTAGGTCTTCATATACTTGAAAAAGAGAGATAGGTACCTACACCTCCATTGTCCTCTTTCACAGAAAACCTCTGAGCCTCAAGACCTAAGGGAAGTGTCACTGTATCACTGTCCCACTGGGCAGCCACACTGCAGTCTCTAAGCAGTGATCTGAACAGGCAGATTCTCATTAGTGAACAATTATGTTTTGATTTTTTAACAGGTATATCACTGAATCTAGAGGAATTGTCCACAACTGTAATCACAGCTATGATTAAGAATCAGTTTTATTGGGACGGGGGCAGTGGGGAAAGGAGAGCACCTAGTTAGTTTACACAGAGAAAGAGTCTATATTGGAGGTCAAATCAGGATCTCATCTGTAAATGAAAGCCCTGTCCTCACTAGGCTACAGTCTTGTCTGGTAACCTCACTTATTAGGCAGTTTTAATATAGCTGTAACAAGCTCCCTTTAAGCCAGACCTTGGGTAAGGCCTTAGAAATGCTCAGCTGTGCCATGTGGCTTGTAACAAATATCACAAAGTATTGATTTATTCCATAACCACTCCCTGCCATGTGTTATGTAAATAATGATGTTTGATAGAGTGTGTGGTTCTTCGTGCTGTAATGCATCGGTCTTGGGGAGGTCTTCAGTCAAAAGATGAAAGGCCAGCTGCCTCCACTTGGCCTTGGGATGTGTGCATGACACTGCAGCTGCACACACATGCACCAAACCCCTCCCTTTTGAGTGCATTTTATAATGACGATTTTAATGTTTTATCTGGTTCTGAACTGGGTGGGTATGAACTTCCAATTACATAAGTTTGAATTTTCTCAGGTCATCTCCATTTTTAACACAGTTACCAACTCTCCACGAGAAAAACTAAATTCACCGTGCTTTCACTGCATATGTTCATATCTATTCAGATTTAACCCAGAGGAAAACATGCAGTTGAAAACCACCGCTAATTGTGCTTCAGCTTCTAGGTTGCAGAGCAGCCTCATTGTGTTTTCCCACAGCCAAGAGAAGGCCTCAAGGCCAAAATGTCACCTCAGATTTCTTTTGATCTTAACTTATATTTTATTAACCCTTTTAACTTCACTGTGGGTGTGTAAGGAAACATGTATGTTCCTTCTCATATAAACCCAGCATTGTCCTTACATCTTGTGTGCAAATGTATGGACAATTTTTTTGTACAAAGGATTATTCAGATGTAATATATATGTCTTGTGACTTACAGATAAGAAGGGGTGGGCAGCATTTATTCTGCAATGTTTATGATTTATTCCCCTTTTATTTTCTCTCTTTAACTCCATCCAAAATATTTCTGAGAGTCTTAGTGAAATATAATACTAGAAGCCTTTAACGGCACCTTTTCATCTCTCAGTTGCAGAGTGCTTTTCAGGGCTTAATTAAATTTTACAGTGTGCCTTTCAGGTGAGTGTAATTTGAATGCATCCATTCCTGTTTGTGAGGAAACTGAGGCAGGGAATGGTGATTAACTCAGGGCTGTGAGCCAAATAAAATGTCAGAGTGAGAATTATGGCCCAGGAGGTTTGATTAGTATCATATAATTCCAGCAAGATTTGGTTCTTAAAGACTTCATCAAATAGACAACACAAATTATGGTTGCCTGATCTGGCAGAGGAGCCAGGTAGCTTCTCCAGGCTCTTCCCTTCCTTACCTTTTGTGATGACTAGTTGTTTAAGCCTCAGTTTAAGCCTCAGTCCAGCTTTGGGCCTTCTTAAATTTTTGGTCATGCTAGGTGCTTGCTCAGCCCTCCAACACAACCAGAAGAAAATGAGTTGATGGTTACATTCTACCTTCGTCATCTTCTCAGCATATGGTGCAGGCCTTTCATCCCTTGCCACTGACAGGCCTCTTAGGGTGGGGTCTGAAGGCATCATCAGCTCCTAAAGCCATGGTCTTCTACAAGACAAACTCTGTAGCATTAGTTGTGAGAGCTGTGGGACTCCTTGCCTGGTCCTTGCCAGTGGTGAAAGTGGAGTTTTCATCTCTCTCCTCTCTGAAAACTATTGAAAGCAGCTTGTCCTCTTCTGCAGGTAGGCAGGTGGAGGGGAAGAAGGCTGATGGGAGGAAAGTGTTCATTTGCCCTGCACATTTACGTTACAAAGATCTTTTGCAGATTCAGTCAGCAGCAGCTAGTACCCAAACACAGTTACTGATGATGCTGTAGGATAGCTGACAAAGCATCATACAGGAGTGGGTTAGGCAAGTGGGAAAATACACTCACTGACCCCTTGGTGATGATGGGTTGAAAATCGTATCTTCTTTGACCAGAGCCTGACTGTGAGGGGAACGGAGCTCTGCGAGTGTCTCATGCATGCCTAGCTCCCCAGTCTGGGCTCCTGTCTGCAGAGGGGATGGTATTATCTAGCCTGTCTGGCAGACAAGCTGGAACTGATGTACACTGAAATTTAAGAAGTGGGGTATGGCCATTTCTTTGAACATATGTGAAACAAGTCTGAAATGAAGCACATGAGAGCTCACACAGGCACACCATGCAGGTTGAGTGTGCCCTCCCCTTTGTACCAGCCATCATGCTGAGAAAAGGTCTTCTGGCTGCAAGACAGACTCATAACAAGGAGGGCAGTAGTTTTAACAAGTTAAGGAATCTGTTTTTGGGAAATCAGTGGCGTGAAGTAACTTGTCACTCTATCAGCAAAGGAGCCAAAGATGGAATGATGTCCCTCTGTCACAAGAAGACAGTCTCAAACCCAGAGGAAAGAGAAGGGACACTTCTGCTGTTGAATGCATGGTCCTTCGCTGCCCGGCTCTGCCAGAGCCTCAGCGTTCACAGGGCAAGCACCACCACATCAGGGCTTCCCAAAGCCTGAGCAGCTCTTAGCAGTCACAGTGTCTGACTCCAGTTTCTCCAGATAGGGTATGCAGTGTGGTACACAGCGTGTTTTCGGTGTGCTTTAAGTCAGTAGCCACTGACCAAGTATAAGGGAGGCAAAGATAAATTTTCTATTTTCAGCATTCTCAGCCTGGTCCCTTAAAAGTACTTGCCTGAGAGTGAAATAGCTCCTCACAGTCCTGCAGAGGCCAATCTTCAGTTGCTGGTTTATGAAACAGGCACTGCACAGTTTGTCTTTTTATCAGAATAACGTAATCAGAGTACAAATGAGGCCATGCAATTGCTAAACAGTTTTTGCCACTTACAGTTGACCATCTTTCTAATACCTTTCTTTTCTCCTTTACTCTGACCTCTTCTAATAGTGAAGTCAACAGCTGTGACCATGTGCATGGGACATACTGACAGCAGCAGAGCTCAGCTGACAGACTCTGGAATATATTATTTCAGCAGCATCATCTGGGCCTGTAGCTGACTCTTCTGTAACTGTATTGAAGGTTGAACACCTTTTTTTCCCCTTTTCATCTTCTTTCCACTACACTAGCATTGCAGAGGGACCTTAAAGTATGAGTAGGAAAATGGGCCTTGGGGACAGGATTTAACTTCAGGGTTAGAAATCCAGCTTTTTTTAATTTACAAGTGCTTGGTTCTGTGTAAATCTATTTCACTACCCTAAGTTCACATCAAAGTATTTGAGCTGTGCTGTACTCGGTGAGAGCAAGAGTGCATGTTTGTCATTGCATAAGCAAACCAGAAATACCTTCAGGAACAAGGAGACAGAATCCTGAGCACAGCATTTGCAGCTAGTTTCAGTGACAAAAAGGATTTTTTTTTTTTCCGTTACTAGCATTCCTCCAGGTTAAAACCTCTGCAACAAATGCTGGTTTGAACCTCACTTATGACTGAGGCTATTTCACAAGGATGCTTAGGTTCCTTTGAAACCTCTGTGTGGGGTTGTACTAGTGACTTGGAAGACTGGAGACCACCAGGAAGGAGTGCAGAAAGTGCCTAGAAGCCTAATTTGCCTCTTACAGAGCACAGACCACTCCAGTTGACCCCATCGCCTGAACACCTCAGAAGTCAGTCGTGTGTATCAAGAGGAACTTCTGCCGCTCTCATGCTGGGTAAAGCAAGAGGAATTCGCTGTGAGCAGAGAGAGCATCCTCGAGATCAGGATGCATCCCAGCTCTTCAGTGAGAATGATTCTAGAGGGGTGTTTAAGTGTTTAGTTTTCAGGAAGATTAGCTGCACCTTTCATTTGTCCTTTGAAGATTATTTTTACTCTGTGAAAGGATTTAAAAAATGGCAAACCAGTGCACAGGCTCATACAAAAAATAAGAAAACACAAGGTTACAGGAAGAAGCTGAGATTCTATCTCTTTTACTGAATGATCCTGGAATATGGTAACAAGGGGACAGTTGCATGCTTAATCATCTCACTCTTATAAGCAGAAACGATGCTTGACAACAGAGTGCGCTGATATGAACGTAAGAGTTGGGGAAAGGAAAAAAACCTAAGGAACAAAATAAGCATAAAATGTAAACAAAATTCTGCTAGGAGTATTTGTAGTGACAGATGCTTTGGTAGATAGGGCAAAGAAATATATTCCTTTCTCCTAAAGGGAAATACGTGGAAGTCCATCAAATAAACTTTGTCCTGGCATATTTTATTTTTGCATGGAGGAAAAGGAAAAGATCTTTTTTGATGTGGGTTTTTTTTTTTCCTTCTGCTGTTTTTTCCCTTTTCTGCCATACGAGAAAAAAAATCATGGAAGATAAGTCAGGCAAAAGAAAAAAAAAAGAAAAAAAGGAGGAGGGGAGAAGGGGAAAAAAAAAAAGGTTACTCTGAGTATCAGAGAGGGGGCTAATTGTCAAGGTTATATCTCCAAAGATGATTGATGCGAGGCTGGGGTTTTTTGTCAGCCTGTCACAAAGCAG
>NW_009694804.1:123643-139993 GCF_000703405.1 Apaloderma vittatum
TTAATGTTCTCATTATTGGTTACGCTGTTGTGTATATTTCTCTGTCAGCACTGCGGACCCATCTGAACTGCTAAGGCACTTCAAAGCCCTGCAGGTCATTTATCATCCTCCTGACGCTGCGAATGTTCAGCCTCAGCTGAGTGCCAGGGATTTGTTATGACTTGAGAGCCAGCTGACAGACAGGTCTGCTGCAAAAAGGATTCCTTTTTGTCACACTGCGAAAACATCAATGTTCCTATAATGGCCTACAACTGTCAAAGGGGACTGCCACCTGACAGTTGTGTGGTCTCACTAATTTGCAGCCCGGTGACTTGTTTCCTTGAGTTTAGATTCAGTTACGGTGTCACATGCAAACAGGTCACCATCTGTCGTCCTGTGCCAGGGGGCACATGGCAGGGGGTGGAGAGAGAGGGAGAGAGGAGGAAAAGATGAAGTGGCAAACTGGGGGCGGGGGAGATGCGAGGGGAAAATGAAAACGGCTATGCAAATCAAAACCGTGTCTTTATTTCAGATCCCCCTTTTCCTGAATGTTTCTAGCCCACTGCAATGTGAATCTCTGAAAGTTGCGATGAAAATCGAGGCAGGGAAAGAAAGGACCTTGCAAACAGCCAGAGCTGGTGGGGGGGTGGGGGGGGGGAGGGAGGGAGAGAGAGAGAGAGAAATATCAGGGCTTTGTTTCCTTTCCCAGGCCATGACATGATTAATCGTTTTCTTCTGATCTAATTTTGGAACATGAAAAACAGCACATTTGTCTTGAAGAAAAATGATGTGCCGTACTGCGCAGATGGAAATTTCGAGCAATGAAAAAGATTAAAGTGAAATTCCACTCCTTAGACCTAATCATGAGTTGTAGATTATTCTGTCGTTCTAACCAGATGGTAGGCTTGATTCCACAACCCCCTTCTTATATTAATGAATACTAGACTGTTATATTTGACTTAGGTAAGTGAAATGTCTATCAAGCCTAATGGACTGCCAGCCAGCATAACACATGTTGTACCACTGAGGGTCCTTGCTGCATTTTTCATGTTTTATACTAATGTAGAACATTTTGTTTCCTACTGTTTTCCATCATTGTCACTGTTTGCTAAATATTTTCACATGTAGGGGGAAAAAAAGTAAAAAAACTTGTGTCCAGAGCTAATTTCCTCACGTTGGTCGCAGCTATAATTCTGCAAGTAAAACAGTCACCCGAAGCAATGCATACAAGAACTCAATAGTAACTTGATTAAGTTCCCAGTCAACAAGACTGCACTAGGCTGTATGTTAACAAACCTAATTATAGGCAGCATGGTGATAAATTGTGCAGGGTGCGTGTAGCACATCTCTGAGGTCATGTCTAGAAAAGAAGTTTTGCCCCAGGGGACAGGGATGGGGTGTCATTTCTAAATAAAGTAAACACAGGTTCACTGATGTTTCCCATTGGGTTGCCTTCTGCTTTCTGACAAATATTTTTCTAGCAGGAGTGTCCCAAGAGATCCTCACGAGAAAAAAAAAGCGGAGGAGCAGAGGAATGAGAGGCTGGGGAATTCTCTCTAAGCTTTCCAACTGTGCAGTTCTGTGATCGCCACGTAATTTCTACCACACTTGGACTTGTCATAGTCACGGGTCCTGGTAATCATATGTTAGGATGGATGCCACCACTTGTGCTCAGAAACCATGTTATCCTTTTCAGCATTTAGCTGAACAAAATAGTACTTGTCGTGTGTGCAGAATGTGAGAGAGGGGTGGCATTTTTTCCTTGTATGTAAACTAAAAGGTAAAACCTCCGGTTTCTCCTCAACCTGCTGAAGGAGAGGCCCCTCCTGTTGGGCCTTTGTTGCACCCAGCGTGCGTGAGGGCCTGCCCCGACTTCTGTCGGGGAGCACGCCGACAGGTAGAGGAAGCGTGCATGCACGGTGCTAATTTTAGACCTTGAAAGAATCAACAGGATGCACAGACTGGGTTACTCTCTGCCTAGGAGAGAACAAGTCCAGAAACTTGAGTAAGCCGGAAAGAGTTGTCCAAATCTGGACTCACTAAAGTGTGAGAGATACAGGAAGGTTGTAAAAGTTGATTTAGGCTGAACAAATCCTGGTAAAGAGAAACAAGCTACCCAAGTACAAAGTATAGGTAACTTATATTTGAAGAGAAAAATCCTTTTCGTAATGAAATTAATTTAAAGCTTACATGGTTAATTTAGTGATTTTGTTCTCAATTTTTTAAAACTGCTTCTTAAGGTTAAGAATCCTGAACTCCGAAGGGCATGCCTTCCTCAGCGAAACTGCCACTGATGTTAACTGCTGAATAAGGACTTTTGGATTGCACTGTAGAATAAACTACAAATGCTCTCCAGTGTGAGTACCCTTTGGACCCTCTTTGTTGACAGTTTTCCCTTTTTCTCTCACACCTAACATTTTTTGAAAGGGTAGGGTGAGGAATTCCTGAGAAGAATGCCCATGTTTGCTCATTGTATCATGCCCACAGTAAAAGCAAAATAATTGGAAGGCTTGAATTAGTGTGTCTGAAAATGTTTTTCTTTGTAATTGATTTTAATTACAAAAAAAAATATATAATTTCTATTTGTACTGATTGGATCTGTCCAAGAATACAAGCTAAAATACCAAGATGCTTTCACCACATTTCTGTTAGAATCTGTCTTGGCCCTCCTTAAAGCTTGCTTTCATGGGATTACAAATTTTTTGGTGATGGGAATTCCCACGAAAAATGTTGCATATGGCAAGTTGTTTTCAATTCATTTAGGACAAAATTCCCACTTACTTTGTGTTTACAGAGAACTGTATAAAGGAGTAAGTTACCCCTTTAAAATGATCGGTGCAGATTACCAGCCTGTATAGTTCATAACCTCTGGGGAAAACTGGCTTTTTGCAGTGTTGCTTCTCTTCTGCACAGGGCATGTGGAGCTGAGTTGGCAGTGAAGGGAAAGTAATTTGTTCCTGACAAGGGCCAGTAGCAGACTATTTCTTCACTGGAAGAAAGTGACAATCAAGCAGGAAATTGTGACTGCGGTTCCTTATTTGAACTGATCCTTCTTAGGATCTGGTAGACATATCTTAACTTAGCCTTTAGCTTGTTTTCCTCAGTCTCACGGTTTTGCTTTCCATGAAATGTCAAGGACCTCGAATTCCTGCAGTGTTTATAGTTTGGCCTGTGGAATTCGTGGCCCGTTCAGAGTGTTGCAGCTTTACAGTTTTATCGTGAAAGTAACACAGGAAAGGCAGGCATTGCTCTTCCCCGGTAGCGTTTCCCGAGAATGACTGCAGCTTGGGGAGAGGACTTTGACCTCTGAGGAAGAGTGTGGCACATCTGAAAGGGAGAGCAAACTGTTTTTTGTTGATGAATCCTTACAAAGCCAACTTGTTTCAAAATACAGGGATGGATGGATGGCTATGCTACAGCTATACATAAGCCTCAGAAAGCATTTGTCTTCCTGGAAGTGTTTTGCAGCCTTTCTGTTCAGGAGTTGGTTACCACCTTGCTGTGACTTTGACGCCCTGGCAAGTGATGGGAGCATGAAATAAAAGTCCACTCTCTGTGCTCAGTAACACTGACCAGGAGGGCAGGACCTCAGCCGCATGGAACATTTATACAAGTTTGGAAGAAGGTTACCAACAGCAGAGTCAGTGAGAGGTTTGCTGGTTTCCATGTGTCCAAATTCTGCATGAGTGCTCAGAGCTGGGGTGCCTCAGTATGCCCACATCACCTTCCTGGCTCTAAATCAACCTGGTATTAACTTTCTGAACAAAGGAATCCATGGCTTCCAGGATTTCTTACAAGAGGATCACTTACTGACATGATGGATGCCCTTCTAAAATTCTAGAGCATCCAGAATTCAGAGATGGCTCTTGCATGCTACCTCCACACACCCTACCCTTCTTGGTTGTCTGCCCTACTTCTGAGAAAATGGCACTATTTGTCTTTCTGGCCTAAGGCTCAGATCATCAGATGCCAAAGCCAGTCCCGCCTGGGCAAAGTGCTTCCCTCTGGTGGGATTGTGGGTGAGGGAGAAAGGAACATGCTCTTTCTCATCTGAACTGCAGAACCGTCGCTTACAATAGTTCTCCTGAGAAGGGGTGGTGACAAGTTTTGGGGTTTTTTTTCTTTTCAAAATGTTTATTTCCATTTTACACGTATCCCCAACTTCCCATTCTCCATGCACTCTTCTCGCTTTTGTGCCCCGTAACTTTCATTGGTTTGTTTCTTTCCTTTCAGATGTACTCAAGGCACAGCAAAAGTTGGTACAATCTAATACAAACTTCCCTGGTGTGTTCATTCCTCTCCTGTCATCAAGTGCCAGCTTCAGCAGTGCTTAGTACCTCCAGGTTCTTCCTGCTGTCATTTTCACTTCCCCCCAAGGACTAAACATTTAAAAACTGAGAAAATCCTAACTGAGATCCTAAGTAACACTTGAACCACGCTGATCTTGGGTAAACAGTTCCCAGAGTGTTACCATTCCTGATGTTGAAAGAACAGATCAGTGCAAGAAAAGAATGTGCATACAAATTCTCTGTAATTAGGCAGCCAGCTAATTTCTAAATATTGAAAGATTCCTTTGAAGCTATTAATTTTGTTTACATTTAAACCAACACACAAGCTAGTGAGACTACCATTTACTCAGGAGAGACTTACTCGATTTTTAATAGGAGCTAATGATTTAAGGCTTAATTTAGGGAGAGGAACAAAAAACCTGTAAACCTGGTGGGGTTTTTTTGTCTATTTCATATATATATTTAAACTTTTCATCATTAAACTGCTTTTTGCAGTTTACTCAGCAGACAAAGAGGAAGAGAGACTACTCATCATGCTTTGGGCAGAACTTTTTTTTTTTTCCCCCTAACACATGCCTATGTGGGAGGTGATATCAGGTGCTGAAGAAACACCTGATCCTTTGTTGGCAGAAGCCAGCCTTTCAGCAAAACAGCAAGAGTATATTTTTATTGAAAGGTAAAAACCTAGGTCTTAGGTAAGCAGCAGCATTTCTTACTTAAACAGGGCTTTAGACTCTCATTTTCTTCCAGAGTATAGGTTGAGTTGTGTCCCACAACCTTTGCCTGCAGGTCCCGGAGCCCCATTTCAGCTCAGCCGTGGGCACGCAGCTGTTCCAGTGCCATCCCGCTGCTGCTCTGGCTTGCTGACTGGGTCTCTGGAGTGGACTCCAGGGCTGCCCTGCAAGGTAGCTTTGTCTCTTACCCTGTGACCTGAGTGAACCTTAGACCTGTGCTACAGGCCCCTTTCCAGCCTCCTCTCCTGACTGGCCTCTTTGGGAGGATCCTGCACTTGACTGTTTATCTCACATTATCTGGGACTGTCAGTGGACCCCGTCACAACGACCAGCCCAGACCTGCACAGGCGATGCGGGGCAGCACTCAGGTTATACCCATTTCCCAAATTGTTCTCTCCTTGGAGAAGCCCTGCTCTTGCTGCTTCCCTTGAGTGGCCCTTTTTAGGATCCAAGATCAATAAGTATGCAATGTAGCAGAACTCTCAGCCAACCTTCCTTTAATCAAGGTCTGGCTCCTCTGTGACCCCTTCCCACGTTCTCTGCTCGAGAAAAACAGGGTGTGCTTGAACATTTCACTGCTACAGATGGTACAACTCTGCTCAAAGCTCTTGCATCAAAGTTGAAAACTTCTCAGGCCCATGAGCATGGACTTTCAAGGAGCTGGTAACAAGTCCATTCCTAATTCTACTTGGTTTTGCACCTGTATAAGCAGTTCCTGCTTCAACATGTAATCTTTTGTTTTATTAAGGCACAGAACTCTTTAACCTGCTGTGTGACTTTGTGCAGATTCAAAATGGCCCCTCTGTCCCCATTTGTAAGTGGAAGGGATAGAGTTTCCCTGATGCAGTGCCAAAATTATATAGAATTTGAAATGTTCTAGATGTGTAATTTCTTTGAGGTATATATAAGTACATTAGTATCTGAAAAAAAAACCAAACTAGCATTTCTAAATGAAACAGTTGACCATCTAGCCAGTATCCCAATTTCTATTGTTGTTCCTGTATTTTAGAAGCATATACTGACAGTAAATTTATACCAAATTTCTCAGAAAATTTGACAGAAGAGTACTGAATAAAGGCTTCAGCGTTACTGGTGACTAGCCAGCATAAATTGACAATAGCAAATGACTGTAGTGAAATACTGATGTTTCCTTGGTCTTGCCTCTTTCACTTTCTTCAGTGCTGATTCAGCGAGTATTATTAGCCAATAGTTTAACAACATCGCTAAAATTAATCTCCAGATTGATGCAAAATTAATCACAGAATTCTACTTCTATAGAGAATAGTAACTAACAGAAATAAGGAAATTTTGCTTACCTCTGTCCTCTGATGTGAGTGTTCGTAAACTCCAACCTAGGATGGTGTCAGGATCAAGGAAATACAGGTCTGAACTGTGATTTATATGATCAACTATAGAATTTAAACACTAAATTCTCCTTAATCTCAATGACAATTACTTAGCTAAATCCCCATATCCTTTCAAAAACATGCTGTTGTTCCACTATTAATTCTGTCACAACTGTACATAGCGACAGATTTTGTAAAAGTGCTGTCATAAATGAACAAAACCCCAAAGTGCCATACTGATGAATACCACTAAAAACTTAGAAGGCAACCTGATAAGATTTCCTACGGTAGAAGTGTATTATCAAACAAAATACGGGTTTTGAAATGCAACACCCCAAAAGAAATACAGTAGGCTGAAAGTTCCCATAATGAGAAATCCATGAGCCTAAATATTTGGTGTTTCTGATTTGCTCACTTCCTCAGGTTAATGTTTCTTCAACATGTTTCCAATTCTTTTTTTAGCTGAACTGGTAGTTCTACTTTCAAAGGTGATGATTTGCAAATGATGATTTCCAGCCTACTGTATTCTGTGTATGGCAGAATGTCCATCAAGATGCCTGTAGGTGACATTAGTAGCGCAATCATTCAAAATGCAGCCTGACAGCATTTCAATCAATTCACTTTTCAACACTAGACATCAAATATACGTTGCAAACCCAGCACCTGCTCTGCTTGTAGTGTGACAACAAATAGGTTAGCCTCGGGTCCTAAGACAGAGGCTGTCTCTTGAACTGCTACATTAAGAAGTGACTTTGTCAGTGATACTCTTGGAGATTAACACTCCACCAAAGCTGGCTCTCAACGCACAATACAATCTAATCCCTTTACTCTCTGTGTTACTCTCTCTCATCACAGGCCACGGGAGCTCTGTGCCTGCTGGATGAGTCAGCCACAGACTCCAGCTCTTAACTTCATACTGTAGAAATTCACATTTATAGCAAAGGTGCGAGCAGAATGGCAGCTTTACATTTATAAAATTTTGCCCCACGACTGAGCTCCTTGGGGTCAGCTTCCTCCCTTTAGTAAGAGCTGCATTGCAGTATCCCCAGGGGCACCTTGGGGTGGCAAATTTTGCAGCTCTTCATGCTGTCTTGGTGCGTGTATCAAGACCAGCTTTTTTAAAACAGTGAGGGAAGCACTAGGCTAGCATTCAGCTCTAATCACACTGCTCTTGAGGTGAAGCGGTCTAGCTACTGCCATCCCGGGACTTTTTTGTCTTTTGCTGTAGATCAAGAACAGGTCAGTTAACGGTGCCCCTGTAAGTTCTTGTTTCACTTTTGTACTTTGCGTTCCTCCTATACGTGGCTACATCTTCTGTGCAGCATGTGCAGTGAAACTGTTAACAGCTGGTGTCACCATCAGCTTTGAGCCCACGGCGGGCAGGAGGCTTGTATCCCCTCACCCTGCAGGAGCTGCCTGCAGTCACGTTCCTGGATCTCCACAGAGGCCGCTGCCCTGGTTATTGCTGCCACTCTCCCCGAGAGACGCTCCACATCAGGAGTGCAAGTGCAGTGGGAGATGTACATGCCCCGTGGCACAAAAGAGGTTAATGTAAGGCCCAGTAGCCTTCACAGATGAATCAAACAGCTGAGTAGAAAAAGCTGTCATAAATATTTGCAGTCGTAGCAGAGTTAATGGAGGAAGAGGAATGCTGTCTTAGAAGATGATGCGGTAGAAGCAGTATATGGACAGATTTCAAGGTAGAAACTCTCTAGAGGTGGGAGAGATCATTCAGAGCTGCTTAACTCAGTCTCTTTGCGCTGGAGGGATGCTCTTCCCTCCAAGGAGTGACTGAATATCTTCCTGGTGGAAATGCTGGGCTCTGGAGGTAGACAGACTGGATGCTTGTAAATCCCGAGTTAGGGCAAGGTCCTTGCAGGCCTGCCCAGTCTGCTCTTTGGGACGCTCAGCCGGCTGGTGCACGGTCAGCATGCGGGCTCACACGTGGCAAAAGGACTCACAGGCCAGCCTGAGTGCTTGCTGGGGACACAGATGTGCTCTGAAGACTGCTTTAGAATTTATGTGAAACAACTGCTTTTTATTAAGAAGTGTTGAAACTAATAACGAATATTTATAAACCACTTTAGTGTATTAAATGGTTGACATAACACAAACACAAATATTTCGTAGGAAAGTGAATAAACAGAGAAAGCTACATTAGTTTGTAAATGAATGTATTAGTATTTATTACAGGAAATTACAATCAATTATTAAACATTATGATGGCTTGCTTGGAGAATGGATATATTATTTTCACTATTATTAATAATTTCAATTACTAACTTTAAGTACTGGTGATTTCCCCCACACATCCGAGGGCACTAATTTTTATAAAGCATCTAAAATACAGTTAGAGTTTATGTTTTCAGTACCTTTGTAGTACACAATAAGTAGTTGAAAATAATGTTAATTTCATAGTTGCTAAGTGAAAATAGAAGCTCTGGGTGTCCCTTAATCACTTATGACCTAGCTTGGGAGAGATAGTTTATACTGTGCAGTGTATTTATTCAAAATTTTCTGCATCATTACCAAATTACCAAGAGGCTGGGTTTCCCCATTACTGATCTTTATGTCCTTTTTGCCATCAAACACAAGTTTGCATGATCAAAGGCCTTTACACTCACTATGTTAAATCGGTCTAACAAAACACTGCCTCAAAAATGTAGGTCATGATGGTCTCTCTGCTGGACCTATAATTATCCCTGATGCTAACCTGGTTGCCCCTACTACACTCCTGTAGATCTCTAGCAATTACGCCTATTATACAGTATTCAGACAGTCTGTTTTAGGTATCTTAATTTGTTAATTCATAATCTGAATGTAGTTTTTTGTCACCACAGGTCTTCACGTCACCAAATTTGTGCTCTCCTTTAGCCCCTCTATGAACTGTCTGGTTGCTTCTTCTGACTTAGCTGACTGATGTGCCGTGTTTGGGACACACAAATTCTCATATGGAGATGAGCATTTTCACTTCCTCAATTGCCACAAATAACTTTGCACTATAAAAAATTGGTAGAAATGGGAGATCCTGTCCAACTGTACCTCTCACCACCTGGCCCTCTCCTGTGAGATGCAGCATCCCCTGAACTCCTGTTGCCCTTACAGTCTCCCACAGCCCCCCGACTCGTGGGAGCAATGGCAGGTAAAAGTTGTTATCATCCCTTTGGCACCCAGGCAACCAGCATACAACCCATAACTCAACTGAATGAAGGTGCTAATAAGGGCACCTGAATTGATTTGGTGATGTTATCCAGCTGTTGAACCTATCACCAGACTACAAATGCCGTGAGGTGGATTAGCAGAGTATTTTGCTTAATACTGAGGAACAAAGGTATTGTTTATGTATAGCAGAGTTGCTTTATGGTATCTCATAAAGTGCTTTATGCTGGAGCAAAGCATAGTTATTCTAGTTTTACTAGAAGTGGGATTAAAAAAATATATCACGTTCTTCTGTGAGTTGCTAGAATAATTCCAGTGCTACTAAACGGATAGATTGGGGATGTTGTGAATAGGTTTGACAGTCTGGAGGGGAATGATGTGAGGGATATTATAGCAGAGCTCTTTTTAGCTTCCTCAGTCATTTTCTTGTATTTTAAACACAGAAGTTAATGAATTCTTCATGAAGGTTACTGAATGGACAACTCCTGTTTGTCTTCATAAATCCTGGAGAAACAGCAGTGGATTCCCCTGCCTTGCTTCACCTGCTAGGCTGGTCTCTTGCATGAGTCTCACACACAAGGAGTTCTATTTGGTCACTACCCTTCTTTATTTTGAGACTGTCTAAGGTAAGTATTTGCTTTACAGGGTTTGGTTTTTTTTTCCTCCTTTGTTTTTCTCTCATTAGGAGTGGTTAGCCATTGAGTAGGTATAACCAAATCAGCTGATAGAGATCAAAGGACTGATCTGATGTTAATAGCTTGTATTAGTATTAAGCGTGCAAATTTATTAATGCTACCTGAGCCGTCATTTTGCATTGAAATATTTTCTGAGCAGGAATATATAAAAAGTTACCTAGAATTTGCTATGTAAGGTTATGTGATGAATATGCATTAACTTAGGAGAACTGTTATTTTGTGAAATTGGTTATTGTCAAGCTTTTAGTTCTGATGTGTTTAAAGTAATGTTTTCCCTCTAGCAAGGCTTGACTGAGATGGGATTCTTTGCCTTCCGTTGTAACAATTAAATATTTATTTTGATTCTTTTTCCACATTTAAAACAGTAATTTCTTGTTGCAAAGCACTTTGATATGCTCTGCTCAGATGGAAGACATTATAGAAGAATTCTGGTGCTGTCAGAATTGAGTGAATGCTAAAAAACATAAGTAATAATTCAAATTTAGAAATAACTTAAGCTGGATTCATGCTGTTATTTCTCAGTGCAGTAGTGTTTGAAAGACTTGGTCAGACTGGAACCCTGCTGTGCTAGAAGCTGTATTGACACTGGACAAAAAGGTAGCCACTGTTCTGAAGTGCTTTCAGTTTTCCCACAAACACGCAAGCAATTAAGTTGGAGGTTCATTTTGTTTGCTTGCTTTGGCGCTTGCTCCTGCTTTTTTGTTTTCTTCTTTCCTGAATGATAAGGAAAGTTTATATTGAATGCACATGTTGTTTTAATTGCCTAGAATACACCTAGATGTTTTTATCTGAAGGCTTCAACCACTAAAGTTGAGGAAAACCCTTCCCTTTATTTCTCTGCTCTGCGGTACATTCTCTGTTCTTTGACTATCTTCCTTCATGTACTTAAATACATGTACAAAAATCATGTACAATCTGAATGAAAGCAACTGCCACTGACAAGTGACTAGAAGAAGTGTATTTTAAAAGGGGCATAGTGATCCTCAACCTGTTCTAGGCAATCCTTACCTGACCTCCAAAACCAGAACTACAGAATGGGGCATTTTCAACAAGGCAGAAAAGCTGTGGCTCGTGGCTGTTTCACTGCTAACATTTACCTTGTGTGGATAATTGCTCTGTGATATTGGAGGCAAAATTAGAAAGTCAAAGTCATCGGTGGTATTCCAGAAGGGACTAAGCCTCCTCTGCTGGGACTGTTCAGCATCACAAAGATATTGTATTCCCAGCATTCATCTGGTAAACCAGATCTGAAGGTCATTTAAGGTCTGGAGCAGATACAAGTTTTTCTGTTTGCCTTGGGGGCAGAATTGGGTCTTACGTGATCTAAGACCTTCCTTTTCCCAGAATGGGGTCTACACTCACTTGCGTAATTATTAGGTGTGAATTAAATGTAAACTCTGTAGCCAGTTAAAAAGTTTAAAACAGTTAAAATTTGTTTTTCCTAGCAACAGCGCTTTAGCCAAGGCCTGTGGGATTCAGAAAGGAAAATGTATGTGTCTACACACATGTGTAGGTAATATGTGTGTGTGTATATATATATAGTAATAAAGTTAAAATTGCAGCTTGAAGTACTTCTGATATTAGTTTGATCAGTATATAGATATTAATGTAAATAACTCCATAGAGTTTTTTTTCCCAAAATGCATAACTGAGAGAAACACCTGTTTGTAGACATATTTTGTGTAATGAAAAGGGTAAAAAGAAAAAACTTTAAGACCTCTAAAGCTGTGTTCTTCCACTTTTCAGAAAACAGAAAAGGTCAAAGGTGTTAAACGTATGGCTTTGCTCATCTCGTTACGGTGTTAACTACTGACAAAATAACTGAGTAAATAATTTAGCTATATACTCAGCACTAATTATTCTATGTTGTGGTTCAATGAATTCAGAAAATGAATTCTGCTGAGCAGATCTCTACTTGGGAAAGGTATACATTGGGTGATGCTGTGTTTCCTTTATGACCTGCAAACTACCCAGTGGTAGTTAATGGTTCAGTCCCCTAATAAGTATTTTGCACTAATTTATCTGTTTGATTAAATGCTTTTTTCCTTAATATAGTAAAGATTTCACCTGCTCTGCTAGCTACCAAGACATATCCAGATAGCCATAAATGCCTCTGGTAGACCCACAGTCTTTTGTAACTAGAATGGTTTGGGTTTAGTGTCTTGTGAGTATCTGTATTGGCCCTAAACATGCAAAGAAGGCACAGAAAATGAAGCATCAGGGGGAGGGAGACTAATGTCACGCAATGGGTTAGAGAAAATGGATGGGGGGGAAAAATAATATTAGTAGTGTTATGTTACACTTGTATGTGTAGCTGATTCTAGTTTGCTGAATATCTGATACAGTCAAGTATGCAAAACAGCATATGCTGGAATTTGCACTAGAAAATGTGTGTGTTATGGCCAAAGGTGATGGTAAGGGAAGGAAAAGGAGGTAATGCTACTTCTGCTGTCACTTGATGATTCACTCCTCTCTCTTAATTATATATGTATGTGTGAGAGCAGCTTTGATAAACACTAGGCTGAAAATAGTAGAGGAGGCTTGAGGGTGCCTACAGACTAGGGAAGAAGTGATAACTGTGATTTCCACTTCAATGAAAAAAGCAGTGCTGTCTTTTATAAAGGGCTGCATAGTGCAAAAGGGCGAAACTAAGGCAGAAGGGTCAGTTCCACAGCTGGTGTGAGCCAGCATGGCTCATTGGCTTCAATGGAGTTGAGTCGCTTACTACCAGCTAAGGCCCCAAATGCCGCTCCGGTATTAGGACGAGGTATTTGATGTGCCCTTTGATCATATAAGTCAAATTGCATGAGTCATTACTCAGAGCGCAGAAGAGAGTTGTTGCGGTTTCAAAAATCACTTGCTTCCGTATGAAAATTCACTGAAACATTTGCTCTAGGAGTCCTGGAATAAAGTTAGGAAAGCACCAGAAGCCATAAACCATTCCCTGAGACAATTTATAGGAGAGAACTGACATAGAAGGGTGAAGCATATTCATGGTGTTAGGGTCAATCTCATTCACTTTGTCTTGGCCCAACCTGTGTTTCCACTTGTTGCTTTCTGTGCCTGCAAGTTCCCCAAAACTGCCATAAGTATAAAACAAATCAATTTTTATCTGGAAGCACTATTTCAGCCTTTTAGGCTTGGGGATACTTGTTCTGCTTATTAATTTTGTGCTCTAGGTGAATTCATACGGATGGTGAGATAGGGCAAGAAGATTTATGTTTAGATTTATCGAGGGAGCCTATTCTTCCCCTCCTAGCTGACATCAATAGGGTTGCGTGGTCTATTCACTCCATCAGAAAGCACACCCTGAGAAAGTACGGAGAGGGCCCTGATTGCAATCCTGCCTTTGAACAGGTCACAACTCCATTGTTCTGGAACAATAAAGGTTTTATAAACAAAGTCTGACAAGAAAGATTGTGAGTTATGACACTACAAAGAGCCTTGCTGAAAGCAAAACAAGGCAAAAAAAGAGACAGGGTAAGGCATAGAAAAATGCTTATAAACATTAAGTTAAATCCTGGGTCTCCAGTGAGACATTGATCCATTGATGTTGCAGGAACTGTGCTACCTTACAGTAGTGCTGAAGCTGGTCTATTAGTGTTTACACCACAGTGTATGTGCTGTATAGTTACAGGGAAATTAAATGTGTAGGCACAAAAGTTCTTAAACCTGATTACTACTGACTTCAAAGGAATTGCTTGCATGCTTCAAGATAGGCATATACTTAGGCTTCTTGTTGGGGACTTGAAAGAGGCTGTGGATCACGCCCTTCTATTTGCATTGCCTATCACAGCCATCTCACGTTACCTCAAGTTACTATTTCCAATGACCATCTGTTGCCTTTCATCATAAATTTAGCACTTTCCCATTGGCAGAGCCTGCTGCAGTTACTCATGGCAGTAACTTATGTGAAAGTATTTTTGCAACACCGGAGCTCACTTCTTTGAAGTATGACTGAAGTATGTCCTTTCTCTACACAACACGCAGTACCTGGTGCAACAGGTGCCTTGTGGGTGTAAAGCAACGCAAGTGAATAATTGGTGCTGCTCTTGGTAGGGGTGGCGCAAGTGAAGGATGCTTTGGGAAATGCAGAGCATGAAAGGAAGCCTCTTGAATTCCAACAGCTGATATGTTGAAGGCGTTCGGATTTGTATATATTTGAAATTAAAAATAATTTTGCTAACTTAATCTGGTTAATTTATCTTTTGTGCACCAGGTATTTACATCGTCTCTTTATCTAGATATTATTCAGTAGAGGAGAAAGTATCACCATTTTGACTCATCCCACCAAACTCAAGAAACTTTTCCTCTTCAGAGCTGTTCTGTAAATGTAAATTATTTTTTTTTCTACCCCTCCCTCTTGGAACTGTAGGTCTCTGAAAAAGTGAACTTGTATTACTTTGTTATATGAGCTGCTAAAGTTTTAAATTTTGGTTGCTGGTGCCCAGAGGACGAGTAATCAGTTATTAAGCTAATCAGCCTTATGCTGTAGTGCATCAGTTTGATGAGGCTCGTGTTAAAAGTCTGGCATAAGTATTTGCAACCTTCCTGTGTTAGTGGAATGTAATGCTTTTCCATGCGAAGATCAACTTAACAAGAAAATTTAATCCGACACTGGGGGGAGAGCAGGAGGAGGGGTCGGAGCAGAAGGGATTGAAACTCTCTGTGCACTAGACTTCCACCTCTACAGATTCTATGATTCTACAGCTATGGCAAGCGATTTTTACCAAATGAGAGGTTCAGCATGTATTTCGGTAAAGCAGGCAGTGAAAACACTAGGCAATAACAATTCAGAAGTTGCTACTTTTTTGCTGTGCTTTTTTTTTTTTTAACATCTACAGAAAGCATCCAAAAAGCCTGTGTGCATCTATATAGAAGGATTATAATTATCTACCATTTGTTAATAAGTGAAAAACAAAAGGTTAAAAGAATCCACTTGTCATTTTGTTTTGCTTTTTGACTAAACTTTAAGCGGTCTTGAATATTTGTTAGTATGTGATGTCTGTTTACTAAATGTGCCAAGAAAGTTTTTAGACAAAAAGCAGAGAACTTGGATAAAATTGAAAAATAATTATGCATAAAAACAGTTCAAGCTTCTAGCTAGCCCAGAGTCACTTGGGATTACATCAGTTCCAGCGAGAGTGTGTTCACTGTTTTTATCAAGAAAGTAGATGCCAAAGATTCTGCAGCAGGCTTGTTTGGGGTGGGGAGAGGGGGCTGTACAGGTTTATCAAGCTGAATTTTGCATTCTGCACCCTTAATCAGTCTGAAGCTAATTAGCAGCCTCTTCACAATAAGGCCACAAGTCATTAATCATAGGAGATGAGAGCAGTCAGCCCCCCATCCTCAGCAGTTCAAGAAAAGTTTTCTCTTGTGCTTTTTTTTTGTGTGTGTGTGTGATAGGGCTTCAAAAGTCGCAAGATTGCTTTTCATGGTCAATAGTGT
This sequence comes from Apaloderma vittatum, assembly GCF_000703405.1. NCBI lineage: Eukaryota > Metazoa > Chordata > Aves > Trogoniformes > Trogonidae > Apaloderma > Apaloderma vittatum. Next base: position 139,294 of record NW_009694804.1, read on the forward strand.
GTGAAGTATAAGCCATGTCTTGATGTGACAGACAAGAGACCACTGTTCAAGGACCCACTGGACTTTTTTTTTTTTTTTAAATGCTGTCCTCTAATAGAATGGAGTCAACTGATTATTTGCTTTGAGTTGAAGCACAGTTCAGCTGGGAATAAAAAAAAAAGTTTTAACAAGTATGATTTTTGTTAAAGGGAAGTACAAATTTTTTACAAAGCTGCTTAGTTCTTTTTAAAAGTTACAATCCTTTCTTATGTGCAGCTAATGAGGAATGAAAGTCCTTTCACATGCCTAATACAGTTTAGTACAGTGTGTCTTGAAACCTAATGCTAACAGCCACAGGCTAAGCACTAGGAAAGCCTTGCAGGAAAAACAGTAAAATTTCTTCAGGCTATTGATCAAACCTCTTTAAAGCAATTTAGAGTAGTAAATTTAAATAACAAGTTTGTTCTTGTAAATTATACTGAGAATTAGATTAAGCATTGCATTTTATTTTGTTTTCTATGTGCAGATGTCTGCATTATACCCACAATATGGTATGTTAACATATCTAGATATGTTAACAGAAACATTTTATTTAAAGGAAATTATGCTTTCTGTATCTGTCTTAGTCTGACTTTTCTTTGGGGGGGGTAGTATGTGTGTGATATCTGTATGCATATCTCTAGCAGGTCTTACTCCTTCACTGTCCATAGCGTTTCCCTAC
>NW_009694804.1:140024-158936 GCF_000703405.1 Apaloderma vittatum
TGTTAACACCACTGTTTCAGGCTGAAAAGATTATTGCAATTCACAACCATCTAGAGCTTCTGGTTGGGACACTCTGAGAGAGTAGATGATTTTATAGTTAACAAAGATGTTAGTACGGCCTTTTATTAATCACTGAATTTCCAGTTCAGGCAAAACTGTTTCTTTGTAGAACAGGTTTTAGAAAGATTTTTTTTTTTTTAAGATCTATATGTACCTCTTAAGGCTTCCTGCTCATCAGATTGGCCTCCATGGACTTTCCTGGTTTGACTTCAGGAATTACGGTAACGCTGAGAGCATCTAATGAGCTTTTCTCTATTCAACTCTCCAGGAGTTCTTTGTTCTAGCAGACACTATACCAAACTCTACATCCATCCCTGTGCCTGGAGTCGTCCACGGCAGACTGGGGTGGCTTTTAGCAGGTGTTAGCCTGAGCAGCAAAGCTGTATGGTGGCACAGTACTGCACAGCACTACCAGCAGCCTACACGAGCTGAGAACTATTGCTCTGCTATGAGTAATTCCAGTTGTGCTTTGATTTGCTTGTTTGCCTTGTCTGAGGAGTCAAAATAGTGTTGAAAGCCTCTTTGGGGTTTTGTTGCTTTGGTTTCTTTTCCCCTTATCAGTCTTTGAAACAAAAACAGTGAAAGTGAGGCAAGAAAAATCATAATTAGAAGGCTCAAAGAAATGAAATTGTAGCTCTGTCTCCAGAAGCTCAGCAAGCATCTATCTATACTTGTAACATGGCTGTATGTTGTTGTGTTTATTTGTCTGGATCACTAGTAGATTTTGTCCTCGGACCACTGTTCTAATCTAGTAAGAATGATGTCTCTAAGCTGTTTCATATCTTGTGCCTATTCTGGGAACCAAGTATCTGTGGGATCATCAGATGATCTCTTTGGGTGACAGCAGGGAGGAGATCATAAGACTATGGTTGAAAAGATAACTCTGGATAAAACTTCAGAGTGACAAGGCCTGTGGTTTGGTGCCTGAGTGGTATACCTTTATTTTGATATGTTGTTTATTCCTGGGAGAAGGGCTGGGAAGCTTTGTTAAGAGCCACCTTCTCATTGTATTTTTGGTTCCTATTCCCACCTCTGACCCCGACGTGCATACTCCTATGCTCACTTCTTGCTTGTCAGTTCTCCGTTTTTGAAATGGGAACCCAGTGATGTTCCAGTTCATACCAAGCTTTTCATGCTGGCCTGAATGGGCCTGGCAGTTAAGCATCCCTAACAAAAAAGGCCCCATGTGGAAACTTCAGCAAAAAAATCCTAGGAGCACTGAAAGAGCCACTACATTCCTCCTGTCATATCAGTGAAATGGCATGCATTTTGAAAAGTTGTCTTAATATATCTTTACACCATAGACCATAGCACTGGTTATGGTCTATTGTGTCAACTCATACATTTCAATGAGAGGGCATTTTCTTTCTTCTTCTCTCTTTGTAATACTGGAGGGGGGGGCGGAAATATGACATGTAGCCACACAAAAAAAAATTGTAATGAAATCCCATTAAGGATTTGACTAAGCCCACACAAGCAGAGAGTTAAGACTGATATTCTGTCATTACCTCAGCTCATTACATCTTGGAGTTTTGTTACTCGTGTAGTCTGTGAGATCACTCACTGTCTGGAGAATCCTGTGCTACCTGGAAACAAAGCGAAGTGTTACGCTGTAGCTTTACCTCTGAAATTTCCTTGCTTTGCCAACTTTCCTCAGTGTTACCATAAAACAGTTTTGGGTGACTTATATGTATTAATGGCATTAATTAAACTATCAGCAGAGCTGAATAGGAGAAAATGTGTCTTCGGAACTTGTTTCTTGAATAGGAGTAAATGCCTCATTAATCTTAAGCATCAACCCAAGAACATTGTGTTTGTTAGATAGAATAATAAATGACTTTACAGGAAATACACAATAGCAGATGCTGGAATGCATCCATTCATTAGTCACTGTGCATAAATATCCCCTTATTTCCATGAAGAGACATTTAATGGAGGGCCAGTCTGACAAACATGCACAAGCTTTCACTCACTCACTAAGAAAACGGAAGGGAGAAAATGTCACACAAATTTGCCTGAACACATACCTTATCATGTGTGGTGTTTCTACTCTTTGCACATCCTTCATCAGACTGAAATGTGCGTTAGCAAAGGCAAAACTGTCGGACAGGTTTTGGAAGCCCATAAGACGTTCTAAGTATTTCTTTCTCTTAAAAAGTTAAAAAGTCTTTTTTACCAGTGTGTCATCTTGGACACAGTCACAGTTTCACTCATATTAATGTCTGGTGTTTGGCAAAGTCAAAGGAAGGCTATTTGCCTCAGAACCTTAAAGGAAAATATTGCTGGGTTTGTTTTTTAATCAGTCTCTACCAAGATACTAAGAAACAAACTTGTTTAAGTGAATAATGTTTTCAAAAAAAAAAAAAGTTAAAAATAATTGTTCCCCACTCTACCACGACTGCTTTCTGTCAACTTGTGCAAATTTGTATGTATTTTTGAGTCTTGTAATATAACTGAGCCAGTGAAGGGCCTCTGGCAAACAAGCGCATCTACAGCTGTTCAGGAAAAAAAAAAAGTGAAGCCCATATAGTAATTGTGTTCAGGGGAAAGTGAAACAATAGGTCAGAACTCCTGTTTTTCTCAGACTGTTGAATCAACACACAAGAACCCTGGATCATAGAATTATAGAATGGTTGGAGTTGGAAGAGATCTTATAGATAATCTAGTTACAACCACTCTGCCACCGGCAGGGACACCTCCCACTAGACCAGGTTTCTCAAAACCCCATCCAGCCTGGCCTTGGACATTTCCAGGGAGGGGGCATCCACAGCTTCTCTAGGCAACCTATTCCGGTGTCTCACCACTCTCATAGTAGAAAATTTCTTCCTAATGCCTAATCTAAATCTACCCTGCTCTGGTTTAAAACCACTGCCCCTCAACTTACTGCTACACACCCTTGTAAACAGCCCCTCATCAGCTTTCCTGTATCCCCCTTCAGGTACTGGAAGGCTGCTGTAAGCTTTTCACAGAGCCTTCTCTTCTCCAGGCTAAACAACCCCAGCTCTCTCAGCCCGTCCTCGTAGGAGAGGTGTTCTAGCCCTCTGATCATCTTTGTGTCCTCCTCTGCACCCGCTCCAACAGGTCCATGTTTTTATGTTGGGGGCTCCAGAGCTGGATGCAATACTCCAGGTGGGGTCTCACCAGAGCAGAGCAGAGAAGAATCACCTGCCTTGACCTGCTGACTACACTGTTTTTGATGCAGCCCAGGATACAGTTGGGGTTTTGGGTTACCAGTGCGCATTGCTGACTCTTATATTACAGGAGCCCCTAATTCATTTTCTTGATATGTTCCCTTGTTCTCAATGCACGCCTTAGTGAAATTTGACTGAAGGGTTATACATTAGCATAACAGTTCTTAAGAAATATTAACAGAGTGTTTGGATGTCCTCTTATGTTTGAAGTTTATCTGGTTTCTAAGGCTAAATTAACCAAAGAGACAAAGAAAATCTCAATTTATGAAACAGACTCTTAAGCTGGTGGTTGCATTTTGTACCAAAGGTATCTGTGTGCTATAACAGCACCCATCCCACTTGAGAAATAAAAAGTCTTACATCTAAGTATGCTGGTGCCTTGTAATGACGCATTTTTTAACTCGTGTTTTATTGTTTCACACTGACCGAGACTCAGCTGCGTATTATAATGGAGGACAAAGTTTGTTTTCTTATACTGGAAGTTTCTGAATAAGCATGGATGTGAAAAACTGCTAGGCACGATTTGGTGAAATTTCTCATCTGAAGATCTTGGCAACACTTTATGGTATTGTCAAATCAAACATTTGAGGCAAAATATTCAACTGGGTGCAGTGGTAACTTGGGAGGTAGTGTTTATTATTCTGAGTCTTTGCCAAGAAGTCCTATCTGCATGAGCAAGCATCAGTTTGCTTACAGAATTAGAGCTGTAGGTCAGCAGTGAGTTATTGACAAAGTCAAGGGAGGGAAAGGTTTTTTTGGAAGTAATACGTAATGATGATATCAGCTTAAATTTTCAGAGGTGACCAGTGATTTTTGAAATTGAAAACACTAAAGAGCTTGGTGTTGCTGCACATTTGCCCTCTGAGAACTAGACCCACTTCAATTGGTCACAGAAATTGCTGCTAGTCTAATAGTTTACTAATAATGACAGAAAATATTAATACTTTATGAAGTGAGATGCAAATTTAAGTTTCTAACTGATTTTTCACCATTAAAGGTCCCAGCAAAACCTCACCGGAGAAGTAAAAAATTTTTCATTTTGTGATCGTCAGATTTCCTCTTAGGGTAGCTTACGTTTTTCCTGCATTACACTCCTGGTATGGTTTCATGTGAGCAGGTACACAGGTACTGGGATTTTGATGTTGGCATCCCTCAAAATCTGTCCCATTGGTGTACTATAATTATATTTCTGTCCCAGGAGCAGCTATATTCTTGTGACCAGCCAAAATCCTTTCATTATATACAAGACTAAACTGAATTACACCAAATGTAACTATCTTAACATTGATTAGACAGGTATGCAGCTAATAAAACACAGCATTACCCTTTTCTCCCTAGTGGTCATACTGTGCAATGGTAGTGGGTTGTTTCCAATATTGGTCCCAACAGGTCACCCATAGCTGGAGCCAGAAAACCCCTTTTGGAAGAGAAGGGCAGAGGCACTCTTTACAACTGGAATGCTGGGTGGTAATCCTCTGGACTCCATCTGGAAGAGCTTTGACCGAAGAAAGGCTCCAGATCTGCTCGTGGTGCAGTCGGCGGGAATATTGCCACAGCATTCCTTGGGAGCAACATTAGGCTTCGATTATGGTCACAGCAAGAGAGTACTATATGTACAGCTGCCAAAAAATGTTAACAAATAATTCTAGAAATGTTTGTCTCTGCTTTTCTTTCTTTTCATTCTTCTTTAAGGCAACTAACAGAAAGTGCTTTTGCCCGTCAGGAACGAAAATTAAAATAAAAGTTTAAGGCCCAAGTTCAATCTAGTTTCCAAGAGAGACAGGTCAGGAGAGTCGGGAGTCAAAGTGCTCTGAGCCACTGCCCCCTCTTTCAAAGGCAGGGTTGTGCAAGGGCCTCGGCAGCCGCCGCTGTTGCCCCAGCCCTACCAGGGAAGCGCAGCACTGCCGGGTGCAGCCTGATGTGGCTTTTCCCCCTCTCTGCCACGACTGTCCCTGCTGGGGCTGCTCACGTTTGGGGTTTTTTTTCTTTTGTGGACAGGTATAGTATTGGAGCAAGCTCAGCAAAATAACGGTACAAGAAGTGACGAACAGGGGCCAGATTTTGGCCCTGAGCCTCCAAAGGGCCAGTGAGCAGAGGCACCATTTAGATAGCCCTTTCCCACCAAGGGAATTCTCCTCATCCACTTCATGCATCTGCTCCATGTTCCATGCATTAGCCCTGCCTGTGCCTTTTTTATTAGTGTTTCACAGCATGCATGCTCAGAACAGCTTTCTTATGTTATAAGCTTGAGGAACTTGTTTTTCAAATCAGAATAACCTTAACTGGGAGGAGAAAATAAAACTGACTTTTGTGGGTCCCGAGCTCTTTCTTGACTGAAACAATTAAATGTTTGGGCAGACCTTAGCCCTTTTCAGCTGCTGAGTGGAGTAGAAATTAAACAAAGTGTAGTACAGTGGGAAGAACCAACTACAGAAGAATTTTCCTTAAAACACATTGTGGACAGTTTTCATTCAGTGAGTAATTATAATGGAAAAATGGCATCAATTACATTATATAACTTCCTTAAGTTATGTGTTGTCCATAAACATTTAAATCTTATGATCATGAGGTCAATAGGTTTTCTTATCATTAACTTTAATAGAAGTACAGTAAGATCTTTTAAATGCTCCTACAAAGGAGACGACTTTCCCAAAGTGAAAAAAGATTGAGAGTATGGTCCTGCTAGTATAAACTCAGATCAGGATAGTCAGCAAGGTATCAGAAAAAGAAAGCCAAAGGCCAAAATGAATGCTGTCTGTTGTTCTTAAGATTGTTGTGTGTAAATAGTGGTGGAAACAAGCATATAAATAGCTGCTGACCCAGAGAACTCATTGTAACTAGATTAAATTACTTAGGGTTACAGCCTATAAAGACTATTCAGAAGCATGTAAAAACTACTGAGTAATTCTAGACCACTCAGTATCTTTGCATCATATCAGCCTATGGAAACAGATGTAAAACTGAATCATGCTGGTTTTTAGATTCACTTTGTCTTCTCTTTGCACTTGCAAAACATGGCATAAACTTCACAGCAACACATAACATAGCTACAGCTTCCTAACTGCTTAGATCATTCACTCCAGCTACTCAGAGTCACAAAGAGATTGCTTTGGATGTAGAAATTAGTGAAGTTCATTTCACGTGTTTTGGAAATACCTTTCCATATCCCCGAAGTGGAGAACATGTTTACTAATACTCTACTTATGTGTGCTTACAGAGGCAAGTGCTTGCTGTCTCTTAACTGTCGTGTTCGTTGTCTTTGATGCAAACGTTAGGGCACTATGAAACAAGGTACCACAGAAATATGATTGTGGGTAACAAAGGGAGAAGATCCTCAACTGAGCTATTTGGTCTGGTCTAGTTTGCTAGGATGCTGTAGGATATGTGGACTGTTTGTGATGTTTGAGGACATCAAAGTGAACACAGATGTGCAATCCCTGTTTGTTCAGCTTCGTATCAAGTAGATGAAAGCAATTGTGGTGGGGGTATATCTAGATGCACTTGAAGGACTTCTACTCATGGCTCTTCTGTGACTCATTATGTAGCTCAAAAAAATTTGTGTGACACCGTATTTTTTGACATTGCAAATGCATTTCACCATGCACATTTGTTTTGCTAGGCCATCAGCATGGTGGTTTAGCTGTTGCACTCTGCTGCAAAGAAGTGCACAAATCACAGTTGTGCATAGTACAGCATCAGTTGCAGGCACTATGTATATGTTTGAATGCAGAATGCTGAAACCATGATCTCAGAGTGCTACACTTCACATCTTGATCCCACGTCTGCTTTTAATTGCACGCCTGCTGGTCCAGCTCTGCCAACTGTCAAGCAATGGGAGAGCTGTGGTCTTGCTGTGTCCACCTTCTAGAGCTCAATCTTCCAACTTCTGCTCTAGGAGTTTAAGGACTTGACACAATCCACACCCCTAATAAGGAGTTAGGAAAGATGAGGTACACTGGTTCCTCATCTTTCCCTCCCACCCCCCAGCACAGATGCACAAACTAAGCCTGTGACTAAGTGTCATTTTGACTTGCTTTCAGCAGAGCACTCACTCAGCTTGATCTTCACCATATGGATAATCCAATGCCATTGAGCAACTTAAATACACCATCTTTAGGGGGACTAAGCATGTGCTTGGGTGCTGAAATGCGATCTTTGGGGTTTTTAAATAAATTCATGCCTAGCTATAAGTACAAACAAATGCAAACGCATGTAGTTAATGATATCCCAGAATTGCTCATCCTTGCAGCTGTACATCAGAGTGTAATTTTAATTAGAGTTTAATTATCTTTTCATTTATTTTGTTCAGCAAGTAAATTTATACCTTGCTGTAGGTTTTCTTGGGAGTATAAATTAAAGTAGCATTAATAGCATTATATTTGTCCTAATTTGTGTATCTACCCTTATTTATCTGGGGGTTTTATGTCATAATGAAGTATGTTTGGAGAAATCAGGCAACAAATCTATGTAAAGAAGAAAGTAATGCTAGGCAATATCATTATAATAATAAGAGACTGTTGCTGATTTACTTGTTAGAAATAATAATATAATAAGTTTGTGATTAGGGTTTTTAATGTTTCTTAAAATTAATTTGAGGGAAATTTGCGTAATGGGTTTAAGCAGAAAAAAGTTTATATTTGACACTGGAAATGAAGTTGTTGAAAAACAAATTTGAGAAATATTTTTGTTCAAAAATCACATATTAATGAAACTTAATGTCAACATAACATACAATTATTTAATAATTCATTGTGGAAATCTATCCCTTCTGGAAGGCAATTGTAGGGGAAATGTTTGATTTGAGCATTTTTACCAACTTAGGCAAGTTCGGGTTGTCCAAATTTTCCTTCTGAAGTTATTCCTTAGATATAATGCCTTGTATTAAATAATTTAAGAATTTGTATTTCTACTGACACAGCTCCTTCAGTCCAAATAGGTGTTTTAAAAAATCATTGATCAATATATTAGAAAAGTGGAAGATATTAAGAGCCTCACTGTGTACAGCAGAAACCTCAGGCACAGAGAAGCAAGGTAAAAAGAGTTTAGATAAAGGGACCAATAATTTGAATGATCACATTTATACACTTTACTTAGTGTCTTAAGAAGTTAACTTATCTGTACTGGACATGTAAAAACTTCTTCTGCATTGTCTTCTGGTTTTCTACATTCTGTGGATTATTTCAAAGCGTTGCTTAGCTTGCATCCAGATTAGGGATGGGTGGCTCTATTGTGTTACGTCTGTTTTGTAGTTCTGAGTTACTTCACTCTGCATGCCTGAGTCAGCTGGCCTCACTTCTCTGAGGCGTCTAAAAGTTCACAAGACATTTTCTCCTTTTGTTCTTTCTTCAGATTTTATAGACTTTTGGATGGCTGCTAATGTAGGAGTGCTGAGAGTCTTCTCAAATGCACATCACTTGGAGAATGATAAAGAAGCTGTCTGCTCCTCTCCCCACCTTTAGTTTCCATATTATGAAAAGTAATCTCTGGGTTGTTTTATTTCCTCCCTCTTCCCCCCTTTAATTCTGGGATGCTCTCAAAGTAGCAAGACTTGCTGTGGAGCTAGCAAGTGCTTTTCTACTTTACTTCCCATAGAGAAAGTGCCCTGCACTGGAACATAATATCTAGTCATAGATTGCATCTGCAGAGGGCACAGGATTTTTGTTGTGGATGTCTAATGGTGAGGGACTGGAAGGGACTACATGGTGTCAGGGACCAAGGCTGATTGTTGCAATTGCATTTCTGCAGACTGTTCTGAGACTAGAGGATGAGTAATGTGGCTAGGAATAGTGAAAATGTTTAGTAAGGTGAGGACCAACCCAGAAAGGTGCATAGTTGTCTGTTTTGCATGACCAGAAACTGAGGGTAGAATGGGTGGCAAACCTCTGCCTTGTAACTTTAGAGATCCAACAGAGTCCTTCTTTGACTAAATTTCATGTTATAATCCTCCAGGCAGTCACAAAGCTGACTATGAAATGTGTTGCAGTGATAACCTTAGACTTAACAACAGGCTGTGTCTCCTTACAAGTGACAGAGTTTCCTCCCTATTTCCCAACTTGATGGAGCCATAAGCTATGATTCTCTGCAGAATAGCGTAACGCAGAGAGCAGAAACTGGGTAAACCAGGTTTATGGAACTTTTGCAAATGTTTTAAACATTTTCCTTTCTAAGCCATGCAAGTCTTGCCTCAGGCACCATTCCTAAAATAAAATTAGGCTTCTGAAATATTTATTGGCTGCTTTTGGAATTCAGCATAGTCGTCTTCTGCTCATTCACATAATGAGGCAGTTGTGAAACCCTGACTCGGGTGAACTGAGCCCTCTTCACAATGGGGACGAACAGGAATGTGTGGTCACACACATGCAACTTCATCACAGATCTGAGTCTCCATATGCTAGAGAAGGGCTACATGCTGGGTACAGCGCCCCATCTCCCTGCTATATCCACTCCTGCTGCATTTGCTGTGAGGACTGTGATAGTTCTTAGGTATTCATGAAACAGCTGGTGCTATATAAGGAACAAGGAGTTGCAAAGGCATGCGGAAGCAGATCTGTGTGGTCCCTGGTGATGACTGCCCTGTCCCCTGACACAGTTTCTTCTTGCCTATAGTGACATTCTGATCTTTACTATTTAATTGCCCCTGTGTTGGCCCTGGTTCGTGGTAGGGGGTGATTAGAGAACCATGTTTCCCTGCTGTGTTCAACAGTCTGGCCTTAAGTGAAGTGTAGCAAATGCATTATATTTAGCGTTGTATACTTCACATAGGAAAAGGCTACAGCAGCATTTGAAGCTGTTTCAGTTGATTGGAGCTAAAAGACCAGAACTTCCTGCTGCTACTGCCACTCCCAGCCCCATGCAATTTCATTGCCCTGTTTTTGCTGAAATCAGCCCCCCTCCGGGTTGTTTACTCATCAAAACTGGTTTTGCGATACAGAGGACATCAAATGCTTTTCAAAACATGGAATAAGCTTCAACTAGATCCAGGAAAGGGTGTGTGTTTGTGCACGCAGCTTCTGTGCCTGGGATACTTCTTCACTGAAATCTTTCAATAAACACTCTGAAAAGTGGGGTGTTGTTTTTCTCCATCAGTGCTTGCCATAACATTGATTAGATTCCGGTGGCTTAAAGGAAGTAAAACTGTTTGTGCTCTGCACCTAATTCTTTCCCTTTGTCTTCCTGTGCAAATACAAATAACTAATGCAGGCAAACAGTAAATTGCAGGGAGCACTGAAAGTGCTAAATGGTAGCAACACTTAAAACACTGCTGAAATTCAAAAGAGCAGCTGTTAGACATTTAAACCTATCATTCTCTTCTGAACATAGATCAAATTTGCCTCATAGCACTGTCATAAAAATGTATGAGAATGTAAATGCTTGAGTGACCCATTAATCTTTGGAGTAGTAAACATAAAATCTTCTTAACCCTAGTGATGATATAACCATACTTTATTTTGAATGAAGGCTTTATCATAGAAGTGAAGATGTTCTGTGTCTTTCTGTGGTGCATAAATAAGAACAAATTAATATTAAAGCCTGATGTCTATGAAAAGTGTACCATTATATTGATTGCAATATGAAGATACATGTAGTGAACAGGGCTACACTCAATTTCTGATGAGCATAGGAAATCTAATAAATACACAAAGAACATTAGCTCGTTACTCATTGACAACAATCACAAGTCTAATGCTGTTATCATTATTATTTACTAACTAACTCAATAATGAATGTTGTTCTTACAAAATTGTCCATAAACTTACTTTTTATGTGTGTCAAATGATAAACCTGGTTTCTAAGTTGTCTTTGTGGTGAAAAGACATCCTTAAATATTGGAACTGCTGATTGTTCGTTTCCATGCATAGGCCAGTCAGCTTGTGTCCGATCAAGCAAACCTGTCAAGGCGAATTTTGCTTCAACAGAACTAGAAATATGTGGGTTTTGGCTCCAGTTTTGGAAGATCACTAGTATTCCATTTATTCAGATTCTTTCGTATACCTTCCATTGCCTCTTAAAGCCTTCTTTGAAAGACATCTTGACTAGGATTTAAAGGCAAAAGGTATTGCTCATGAACAACAAAATGCTTTCTTGTTGCAGAGCTAGATTTAGCCTTGATATAAATAGGAGAAATTCCATTAAACTTCTGAAGTTGTCCAGTTCAAAGCATTGTGCCCACAGGCTAAAAACTGGGAGAGTTGGAAAACTTTTATTAAATAATCAGTTTCATCTTCCCATCCAGCCAGGATTGTTTCCAGCAGTACACTGAGATTTCTTAAGCAATGGGACTTCGTGTGTGGGGAACTTAATTTATTCATAAAACATTTGAAACTTCTCCAAATAAGCATGGGAAAACTTAGGTCCGTTAATTTTTAATCATATTTGGAAATGGAGGTGATTCCATTGGAAAATAAAAAATAGAACTAAAAAAATGATAAACCAAATAGTCTAAAAAATTGAGATGAGCTGTATTGATTTAACTACTGATGCAAACTAGCTACCAGGCTACATACTCCGTGACAGGCAAGTGTCTCTAATAAAAAATACAAATCACTATGTTCAGCATCTTACTCTTTTCCCATTGTTCCTTGAAACTCTTTGAAGGACATCATGTTATATTAGCTCTCCCTTTGAGACAATGTGTGAACAACAAACTACAAGGTGTAGGGGACTAGATGATAAGTCAAAAAAGATTATCTAAATCTGAAAAGCTTACTTTAACTTGAAAGGCAAGTGTAAAGAGTCAAGCCGTGGAATAGAAGCAATATATTAGAAAGTAGAGTCATCCCAGACTTCTCTGTGTTTTCAAAGCTCCTTCCAAAAATGGCATGAAAGTCAAACCAAAATACCATTGATGTGATTAATGTATATGGTAGTCTAAGTCTTGTCATCTTTCTTCAGTATTTGTACTAAAAATATCCTATTACTGTAGCATAGCTTTGGAAAAAGTTCCTGGCTTCAACCAGCATCCTCTATGCTGGCTGAAGCATCCCAGAGGATGTTTCAGAGTGAAGGAAAATCTTTGAGGAGAATTGGGGCTAAGGACAGTGGTCTGGGAGACCACATACACTTCATCAGCCAAACCAGAGCCCAGGCTAGCACTGTCCGCGCTTGTACTGTAACACAAAGTCCTACAAAATCAGGTCCCAGCAAACTGGAATGAGGTGATGTGTGTAAAAGGCTATTTAGGGAAGTGGCAGAAAGTAAAGGTAAGGGACAAAAGGAGTTTTTCTGCTAGGTTCCCCAAATCTTCTCGCATCGTAGACTTCCACTTTTTTTTCCCACAGCATGGAATGTTGTTGCTCCCAGCAACAAGGTCAAAACAACTAATGGTGTTCGTTATCTATAGACAGCAGAATCAGTGTTGCCTACAGAACTCTAACAAAACAAAATTTCATTTTTTTAATATTACACTTACTGTTTGCATGAAATCTGAGTTAAGATATTTCTGAATTTACTCATGCTTTCCCGAGTGACCTTCCTCTTATTTTAGTGCTTTGGCACTACATCGTTAGTCTGGGTAAGAAATGAAGAAAAAATGGTCATATGTTATGCTGAGCATACATAAAGAAGTATATGGCGTGTTGGACAGGTGGCATTGTTGTAAAAAACTTGAATAGAAGAACAGCTACTCACAGTGACTTTCAGTCTTCCTAAAAGCGTTCAAGTGTATTCAACAGTATTGCAGCACTTGTGGTGGATCTAACTACATTTCTGGGGAAATTCCCATGGATCTTTCACTTTTTGAATAAGCTGCATGACTCATAGCACCTGCAGGATATGGCAGAGAGATGTTAGAACACCTGCCAGTGAGGTTAGGGACAACTTGAACGTACTTGATGAGGTACTGTGAGGTCTAAACCAGAATTATGAATGAGACATCTCTGAGATTAGGACCACAGTATAGGAAGGAAATACAAAAGACTGGGCCTAAAGACAAGGACAGGCAGTAGAGGTGGCACTGCTGATACAGACATTTAAGGGGGCAGTTCTGCCCTATTTATCAACTTTTTACTTCGATTAAATAAAGGTTTCTTGCTCTGTGCTATTGCAGTCCTTGAGAGCTTGCTGAAAAGGCACTCGTGAGTTCAACAGTATATTCATTAACCAAAACCAAAGAACTGCAGATAACAAAATAGATGAGCCAACAAGCCTTTAGTAAGATTATATTAATAAATGACAAAGCTGTCTGGGTTTTGATACCAATCTTTCACACACACTGTAACTGAGACTGAGGTTTGATAGCCAATGCATTCATTGAGCCTCCACCTGGGCTTGTCAGAGCTTGCATGATCTTTTGTGTAGACTTCTGTGATACGTATTTACCAAAGGCATGCACATTCTTCTGTTGCTCATCAAAATGAGAACTCTAATTTAAGAATGAGCAACACTGCTGTTAATAAATGTGCAACTCTTACGATAAATGCTTTCAGTAGAATAGACTCCTGTGTCATGCTCGAGAGAGTTCCCTCCCAGCAACTTTGCAAGTATAGAGACGTATGACTGATGCTTGTAGCCAGAGCCAGGCTAATGTCACTGCACATTACTTCCTCAAACAGCGCCTCAGCTCTGCTGGAAGATGGCCCCGTGGTTCTTCCCCTCAGTCCACAAAGGAAAAGCTCCCTCCAAGAGCTAAAGGTTCCCTCTTTTCCATTGTGAAATCAAATAATTCTCTCACACTTCTGCATATGTGAACACACCATTAGTTAAAATGGTTCTGGAGTCGCACACATAGTGGTGAAAATGCCCTTGCAATTGTTCGCTAGATTACCTTTTTCCTCTCAGGTGCTTTCCCCAAAGTGCCACAAGCTGAAGACTCAGTTGTGGTATCATGTCTGTTGCAGAAGCTTCAGCATTGCAAAGAGGTATCTAGGGCAATGCACGTATCTGAAGTGGTCACTCTAGGCATCCTGCTTCATAATTCTGTGAGTGAATAAGGCAAGTGAATAGGGCAGAGCTTTTGGTTTCTTTTAATCAAAATGGAGTTTTTACTAGTCCAGAAAAGACTGGACATCCTTCCCACAAAAATACCATCTAAGATACTGCCTTTGACATTCGAGTCTCCATAGAAACATAGATGTTTCTCTCAGCTATGTGTTTCCAGAATAGATCTGATTGTCTGTTTATTTTTTGATTGTCCCAACTAAGCCACATCAGCGCAGAAAAAAAAATGTGAATAATATTAGAAAGAAGAATACAAACCAAATGGTTTTCTCACTCGTGTTATATGTTTTTCACCCCCACATGGAAGGGAGGACCAGTCTTTTTTTGCCCATCTCTTTTACTAGCTAATGTAGAAAGTTATTGAATGCATTGACTCCAGTCTGTCCTGAAGCTCATGATAAATGTTACTCCATTATATACTTGAAGGCTGCTATGACTCACCGTTGAGTATCAAATTCGGTTTTTTTTCAGAGGCATTCACTTTGCTTGTGGTTGGTTTTGCTACTTTTCTAGTTGCCTTCTAGAGTTACTTAAGGTGATGAGCTTCCTAGCAGAACAGTTTGTAGTAGCAGAATATTTTAATTAGGTATTGGGAATGTTTCTTGAAAGTAGAGAAGCCTGTAAATGTGAGAATTTAGATCAGAAAACTGAATCTTAAGAGCTATACCTGTCTAGTCAGGGGACAAAAAATTATCTAAAGTTTACAATCAAATTTGCTCTAAACTCAGCTCTTAGCTTTTACTGTGGAATACTTTGCAACAAACCAAAACCAATAATGCTTTGTAGAAGGTACTTAGTTGGAAAATGTGAATTACGAGTAAATTAGAGAAAATCACTATCTGCTGCTGTGCAATTTGCTAGAATAAAAAAAGATATGAAATGTATTGAATATGTTACTTGTTATGAATTATTTGCCCATTACAAATTGATGCCCTGCTCTTCTCATGGATCTGAGCCATACAGTATTTCTCATTTTCTCTTCCTGTGCAGTTTATTAATATTCATTTTTTTTCCAGTTTCTCCTTACTTGAAAATCTTTCTTTTGCCAATGAAACAACATCTGCAGCTAGCTATAAACATTTATCACTTGAGAACAGTCATGACATAAAGACATCTGAAGAGTGAGATTGGAGGACAATTGGTGATTGTGGGTCACTGATGCTGCAAAATTTGGAAGTGGTAAATCTGAAGGATAAATTTATGAGAACCTGTGTTGTAAGGCATAGCTCACCAAAATAGTAAAGCTTCTCAGACCTACTACTCACCTGAGGAAGTAAGTTCCTATTTATGATTAGGAACACATTTTAAAATTAAGCTTTCCTCTTATTCGTAAGCAATGTGATGGTCTACTGTGGCACGTATGTATCATATGTCCTTCTTTGTGATTCATGTGTTCTTTGTAGGGGAAAAATACCTCTGCATGGGCTAGAGAACAAAGATGTTTAGAAATGAATCAACACTGTAGGTTTGTTTGGTAAAATAAAAATTTAAAAAAAATAAAAAAAATAATAAGACAGGGACCCTCACCCAAATATACTTTTCAGTGTTTAAAGATTAAGGTTGAGTCCCTTTCAGAAGTCCTTTTTAAAATTAGAGGATATCATAGCTAATTTGACCAGTAACTGAAAAAATGTACTCACAGCTTGGAGCTGAAAGGTGCTTTTGGCTCGTTACAAACAAAGACCGACAACAAGCATACACTTTAAAAAGCAAAATGAGAGGTGTTAGCTCTGTCCAGATTTTTCTAACCACATGGCCTTTCCTTGTAGAACCCTTACTGCTGGGTAGGTTGTTTCCAAATTCTCCTGATCGGCCTCTCCTGAGAAAATTGGATCCTTTGTAGTGAGAATTTACAATGCTGTGCCCAGATCAAGGCTCCTTTGCTTAGTGAACTTAGCTACCTTTTAATCCCTGTTTGGAAGATCAATACAAAGTCTGTGTGCGGCTGGTCCTGAGATGAGAAGTGAATCTAATTCCATATATGAAAGTGGGGTTTTCCAGAAAGTCAGGATCAAGCTTAAAAGCGCTGGTAAGGACAGAGCTCTTGGGACCACAGCATAAGAAAGAGGAGGGATGCAGCTGGGTAAAGTCTGCAGGTCTGAAAGTTCCTAGAGGATGCTGAGGCACCAATTTCCATGGCAGTTGCATGGTAAGGTTAAACCATCATTGTGCTAGTAAAAAATCCTTTGTCCTTTTTTACTCCCTTTAGTTTTCTCTGTGTGGGTATTAATGGAAAGCAGATGTTGGAATCAGCCTGCAAAACAGAGATGTTTGAAACTGCTGTTGCACTGCCACCAGTTTCAACCATGCAGACACTCTTCTTATTGCTGTTGCCCCCGAGTGCTTACTCACTGTTCCTGTAAAGTCACTGCTGTTCCTGTAAAGTCACTGAACAGTCTCTTTAGTGCTCAGGGAGAATGATAAAAGTGCTAAATGCCTATTTCATCGGTTGTATACCTACCATATTCTAGAAATTCTGGAAAATCATTTGCAAGATAAGATCTGAGCCATCAGCTGACTCCACTGGGACACGACTCCTTAGCTTTTTGATGTATGTGCAGATAAAATTCCTTCCATAAGCAATTGTTTGCAGTGATAAGGGTTTATGAGTGAATCATTTCTCACCGTAATGACAAAATGCAGTCCCTAGCGAGCTAACTAGCCCTTACATACTCACTATATAAAATGCCATTTTTTCAGCTAAAACTTAATGGGAAATTTGGAGTATGTGCAATGTAATTCCTCAGACTGGAATTTGCTCAGGACTTCTTGAAAAAGCACAATGGAATTTACAGTTGTCACATTTGTCAGGACATCAGCTGTACGAGACAGCATTTCTCTAACGTGTAGTAGTTTTATTAGTGGGCACATTTATTAGCGGTTTGTTAGTGGTTCAGGAGGGAAAAAATGCTGCTAAGTTAACAGCCTTAACAGCCTCTTGCTACAGCCTCCACTTTCCTTAGAAACTCCCCAATCAAACATATTTACCGAATTCTCTCTAGGTGTAACTTCTCCAGACAAAGGGAAATGGCTCAGAGAGAGCTGTTGGTTGCAATTTGACCTGTATTTGTCAGTGCAGTGTCTCAGTGCACCAGGGCTAGAAAGTAAAGAAACGAATACAAATATTTTAGTGTCACAAAAAAGCCTGCCTATCCTGCCTCTTCTTTAAAGATACATATGTTATGAGGAGATGTGATGATGGGTGGCAGAATCTCTTATCTGTGGTCAAGCCACAGTCATAGCCTTCAAATTATCGTGTTGACAACTTTTAAAGCTACTAGCTGAAAGCACGCACCTCTTCTTGAGGGAATGACAACAAAAATGAGGCTTTTTTTATTTGACCTCTAAAGAAATGTGCAGCATAATTTATATTTTCTTAGACCATGGGAAAGTTTGAGGAAGTGATGTTGAATCTTTACCAAAACGAAATCTGGACTAGCTTGTTCTTTGGTGATTTTATCAGCTTCTGCTGAACAGTTGTTCACTAAACAGACATCTAGTCTTCATGGTTCTGGAAAAGTCCATGATAGGCCTATTTGTGTTGAGCTTGCAATAAAAAATGCATAATATAGGGACTTTCATGTTTCAAGGTGAAGTTTGAGGATGTTAACGTCAATGTTATCAGCTGCATTTATGATCACTGTATCCAGCTGCTCTAGGACTGTATGTAAAGGCATCTTCAAAATTATGGCTTTGGCTTGATAATAGTTCATCATGTTTTCTTCTGTTAGTTTTCTTCTATCTCAAGCCAATCATCAGTGCAGAAAAAATTTGGATTGAAATTAATTTCAACAGAATGTTAGGTGCATATCAGTTAAGTGCGGAATAATTTAAAGGTCTGGGCTACAGTCTCATGCATCATCTCTAGAACTTCTTTCTTGTCATCTCTTTCAAGCAGTAATATGACTCTGGATAATGACTTTTCTCCACCCCCATTCTCTACCACTCGTATTGCACAGAACTAGATAAGGCTTGTGGAGATTAAAGAGCTTGGGACTGGAAATCTGGAATGAATTCAAAAATATTGCACAATTATCGCATTAATGGTGTTCACACCTTGTGATATGAGGATTCTGATGCTCTCAGCCAAACTAGTAAGTGAATTCAGGATTACTGACTATTGGAACATCTCAGTTAGCATGGCTCACCTATCTCAAAATTATTTTTCATTTTTTGCCCATCCTCATCATACTGGGCAGTTGATGACTTATTGTAATCATAGACCTGTATCAAAAATCGGGAAACTGGTGCTTTCAATAACAATTAACAAAATTAATCTATAATGTCCTGTGGTCCCATTTCCCTTGTCTCTTTATTTGTTTCTCTGTTGTAGACCTAAATCTGATCATGTGACTGTTGCTTAAAGATACAAGGGTAGATCTTTTCTGGGATGGTACCGAGAAATGAATTGGCTTGAAAAAAAAATCTTAACTTTCTTACTTGTAGAGATAGAAGTGTCAGGTGAGTCACCACTGTCCACATCGCTCTGTTCTACCAATCAGATTAGAAATTACAGCTGCAATTTAAATTTTAGTCTTTTCCCGAATAGATAAATATGGTGATTAAAACAAAACGAAACAAAACAGGAAAATACCACAAGGCTCTAAGCAAGTAAAAAAACCACCCATTCCTAATCTGCCAAAAGAAAGGCAGAGAGAGATCTTCTGGCCAAACAAAAGCATTTAATGTGTCTGGAACCATTTCAGCTTCTCTGTCTCATGTAGGG
>NW_009694804.1:158967-187123 GCF_000703405.1 Apaloderma vittatum
ATATGCTGAATCACTTGCTGTCCCTTAATATACTGCTATATAAAAGGTCTTTGCCCAGACTCAGTGGTGTCTTCATTTTACAAGCAAGCAATTAGCTGAAAGGAAAACTGTAAAGTACGTCTTTCCCATTCCACCTTTGTACATTACTGTATATTCAGGCTGATAGAAAGAACCTGACTGAGAATAATTCATTGGTGTTTTAAGGGTTATGTAACATATTCATACTGTTAACAACTGAGCAAATCAATGCAAGGAGAAATGCTGAACAGTCTAGTCTCTTTTTATATTGCACTTTACTAAAAAGTTCTAGTCTGTGGTTTTTAAGATTTCAACTCCAACAAACCCTGCTATGTTACACTACTTCATTGTTACAAGTTACATTTTTCGTCAATAAACCCATAAAAATAATAATAACATCCCACTCATTTGTCATTAGCAATAGTGTCCTTCCATAGTACAGTGTCATTTCATCTCTCTGCCTTCACGTTACCTCCCAACAACTGTGCCGGCTCCCGAGTTTTGCTCAGAGGAGTGCAGGGAAAATGGAAGTGGAGCAGTACATGGAAGAACACCGCTGCTTGTTAATCCCTCTAGCTTCTGCATGTACTCGTATGAGTTACGAGTAAACGCTACGCACCTAATAAATTGCCAATTGTTTATGGTGGTAAATAAGGGAAGCTGCAATTCAGCTAAGCTGGGACGCAAATCGCTGAATGAATTTCTTTGAAGGTGGGCTGAGGGATACTAGGGAGTCTTATTCCAAACTGCAACAGTAAGAGGATCTTTGCTATGTATTTTCTTGGGAATAGGTTTAAAATTGCACTAAGTATCTGTGATTTTAATAATTTGTTAGATTCTAGATGGCCAACTGAAGACATCTTAAAGCAGAAATTGCTTGAGCTGCCTTCCTCTCAGAAAGGAACACCCAAATTCACAGCTGGTTTTTCAAACCTTAGCCTAGGTCTTGCTATTACAGCTTATGAGATTAGTCTATATGGATACATTTGTGGTACTTTGAGACATTTGTGCTGTAGGCTATTCTGCATTTTACTCTAAAATCCACACTACGGATAAAAGAAAACAATCTAAACTCAAACTGGAATTGTTTGCACTAACAATGTAGTGAAGTTAGTTAACCTCTGTAGCTTTCAGGCATAAGATTGAATAAACCCTTGTGATCTTGAGAAATGCATAAACTGTTCGTTTTCCTTTTAACTTTTAAGCTCTTTAATATCTGTTTAAGAATTAAGCATTAACTTGGGCAAGTTCACCTTAATCATTCATAAGGAAATAGAAAATGAAAGAGCTCTCATTCCTAAAATAAAATGGGGAGAAGAAGCACACTGTTAAATGAACTTCATTTTAGTTTTGACACTTAGAAAGCAGCAGGTTTAGCATATCACTTAGCAGAGGTTAATGCTAACTGTCACTGGAGTGAGCTGATGAAGTAATGATTAACCTAGTCAGTGTTTGCAAAAGAAATTCCCTGGTAAAATGCAAATAAACCAAAGGACTTCTTGAGATGGTCACATTTGAATTTCTTAGTTGGAAAAAAAACCAAACAAACAGGATAATTTGGGAGTGAGGTTCGTGCTCTGTTCCAGCATTGTCCTAGATTCTCCCCCTTTTTTTTTTACTTAAAATTAGTGCAATAGAATTTATCTCAATCTGCTTCCTATTTTTTAAGCAAAGCACTATGTTTAAATGATTATATAAAACCTTTTTGCATTGATATACCAATGAGGTTTTACCCCTTAGTTAGTTTATATGGAAGACAGGTTTATAACTGCTAAGTTAGCATCATGTTTTACAACAATTATTTCAAAAAGTCTTTAAAAAATGAGCAATAAATTTAAGTGCTTTCTAGCAGCTGTCTTCCAAGGCCATCACCCCATATCAGATATTCAATAAATCCTCTGTTGCAATTGTGAATGCTTACATCATGCCAAAGACTATTTTAATTGTTCAATTTGGATATTAAATGCCAGATGAACTTTTTTTTTTTCATTGCAGCTTTTAGACTTCTTGTTACTGAAGCTATTTAATTTACTAGCCAAACCTAGATTACTAATATTTACAAACTCTACGTCTAAGCCTGGTGGTTCTGGTCCTGTTCTCAGGAAAAACAAAGTCAAAGGCACTGCTCAGGTACATAAAGTAAGGCATCTATATCTATATTTGTAGACTCAGAATATTATGCGGTTACTCTGCATAATTTTATGATCCTTATGAGTAAAACATAAAGCGGAATTAAAGTAATGCCAAGTCATAGAGGATACTGCAGCTAAAATTTGCCAGTAGCCCCTGATACTTACTGAAAGCTCCACGGTGCAGTACTATAAGCCCTAACACACTGCTTTCAGTCCCAGCCTGAAGGAGGGTCCCTGAATCCTGAAAGTGCGGTGAGCAAGGGCTGCAGGCAGGTATTCCAGGTAATTTCATAGCTCATCAACCCTGAGCTTTCTGCCTAGGAGATAGGACACAGACATAAGTTAGGCAGGCTTCTATATTTACTAAACTTGTAAACAAAGGGCAAACTAATACTGGGCTATTTAAGAGGTTGTTATCGTAGTTGGCAACTAGTGGGTCCAGTTCATTTTGTCTCAGTGAGAAGAAATCTTTTCTTTCTTTCACTTGCCAAAGTTAAGAACGACTGCATGTCTTCTCTTGGGGGAATATTTGTCAAAATTAGGTAAAAGCTATGTACTACAGTGTATGCCTTTTAATCCTCATTTTGGCTTCCTTCTCTACTGCAAAGTAATAGGTCTGACTGCCTAGTGTGCTAAAAGAGTCATATTTCAGCAACACCCCAGGCTGTGTGTCTGAACAGCAGGTTTTTCCTCTGTTGTTCTATTGAAATTAAGTGCAATGGTTTGCTTTGTTGAGAATATTTTCTGTCTGGTTTTGCCTGTCTTTTTTTTCATCACTCCATGCTAGAACTTCTGGGTCACAAAGACTAAATAAGGGCATTACCACCTCGGTGAGATTCTGCCAACCACAGCAGGAACCACGGCACAGCAACTAATTGTGTTTTCTCAGTCAAAACCAGTGTTACTTAAGGATCCCTTTAAACCGATGTTCTCTTTCTTTTCCTTTGGCTGAAAAAGTTTCCCCTCACCTGGAAATACTCAGTCACCAAATAGCGCTTGCATGCCTTAGCCATCGGGAGCACTGGGACGTAAAGGGACTGCTTCCATACAGAGAACGAGGCTCCCATGTGCCCCATGTACTTATAGGTAACTCCAGTGATGCTAGGGATGAACTTGTCCCATTGAGTTATTCTCTTACAAGCTTTCACTTAAGGATAGGACACACAAGTAGAGATATACTAAACACTGTATTTTTATAAAAGACTTGATCCAAAGACCAGTGGAGTCAGTGGGAATCTTTCCAGTAATTCCTGTATGCTTTGAATCAGGCTATAAATGCTTTCAGCCAGGAATGTGCCTCGGAACTGGATCCTACAGATGATCCAAGGTCATCGAGACGTTGCTTCAGTGAAAAATGGTGCAAGGGGCTGGAATGCTTTGATGTTCTTGTCATTAACTTCTATGCTGTATGGACAAACCTTTTGCCTTATGAATGACATGAGAAAGATATGACTCTGGAGAACAAGGATTGAGAGAACAGAATCCAGCTATTTTGTATTCCTGCCATGGGTTACTGCATTGTTCTGGCTGTGCAAGATCCAGACCTTGGTGTGCAGCAGTCATTGAGAACCTTTCCCTGCCCACTCTCTGTAGTTAGTTCTGAGGGGTTTTATAGTCTTAGAACTTACTTATCAGTCCTGAGTGTGTACTTGGGCTATACTCTGTAATACAATTAACTCTCTCAGTTACTGTATTTCTGTCTGAGAAACACAGCAATGAATGAACATGAAACTGCCTATTAGGTGGGATCAAAAGAACTGTGCATCATCAGGAAATAAGGTAAGAATGAAATGAAAACATTTCTTAGGGGCAGATAAAATGGCTTGCAGAGGTTTCACACACTAATCCAGTAAACCAGCACTGTGGCTACTGGAACCTTTACAATGTATTTTGACAGGTCAAAGTGGCAGAACACTGATATATATTTATACTATTTAGATTACTTAAACTGCTGTACCTCACAAATAATTCTTAATCCATCAGATTTTGAATACAATATAATAAAGGATAACTTAAGTTCTGCTGGGAAAATGCTTTCCCTGATGCCTGTAAAATCTCATGCATTAATATTTCCATATATTTCTAAGGCAAATATAAGCAAAATAATCCATTAGTAGTCAAAGAGGAAAATGTAATTAGAAATAAAAATGTAAGATTACCACATCCACCCTCCCATAAAGAGATTTACATTAAAGAATAAGATGAAAGTGTTTGCTCTTAAAGCTTTTTTACTGGCTAATTTCTAACAGAACAGACCCTTTTTCCTCTGATTTCATGTAGCTGTCCCAAACCAAGAAAGGGCTATATTTATCTTCCATTCTAAATTTCTGAACTTGTGCTGTCATTCAGCAGCTCTTCTTGGATAAAATACATCATCATTTACTTTATTAGAAAATAAATGTATGGATGTATTATGGAATTTGCATTCCATTACCTTGGTTTGCATGCCATAAAACATTTATTACACCCTTGGGCTACAGTCTTAATAATGACTGGGTGAAATGCACTAATGTGGTCTTGGCCTTGCTATAGAACAAAAGATTAATGCTCTTTGATGTCACCCAGCTAATAGTTGTGCTTGCCAATTTGTCCCTTCAAGAGACATTACAGTCACACAGACAATCCCTGTAAGACTAAAGTGAACAAAAAATGCTTAAACCAAACCACAAGCTGAAGCCTAGTTAACCAAATATGCATTACATTAGATTTTCATCTCTAAAAATAAAGGTATGCAAGTTCCCTTCAGCAAACAAAGAAAGATCTTCCATATTTTATTTCATCCTCTCTTTTTTTGATTATACCCTGCTGGCATCAAGTTTAAAAAAAGCCATCAATATTTTCTTATGTTTTATGGCAGATACAAAATAACATTTTAGTTAAGCTCCTGGAAGGCATATATCAATACCGTCTACAATCCCAAGCCTCTCAGACCCTTCTCATGTAATAAATTTCACTTGCCTCTGATAAAACTATTGAATTTTTTATCTAGCTGCTCCTCTTTAGAGAGAGGAATAAGAAGTTGTCCCTTTAACCTTAAGAGACAACTTTGAGACTTTTAAACTTTTTTTAGAAAATGCATAGCTAATGTTCATGTAGCTTATAGATTTTTTTTTTATTAAAAAAACCCCAACTATTGCACTTAAATCACCTTATCATACCAGCAAAAGTTACAATCTTGTCAGACATCACGAGCTGAGCAGTGGATCAATATTTGGATGATGGGCATGAGGGGAAAAGCTGTAAGGAGGAGCCTTGTTGTGCAGGAGATGGGCATCTCCCAAAGGCCCTGCCCAGCAGCAGTGGGGCCGTCTGCACTGCTGGATGTGCTGACTTTCTAATGACCCTAAACTGAGAAATGGGGCCTGATTCACCATATGATATAAATCAGTATTGCTATTTTGAAAGCAGTGGAGTGACAGCGACTTAAACCAGCTGAGTATTTTGACAGGGCTGTATTATTTGTCACACTGTGCTGCGTTCCAGTTTGGAGATAGGGCACTATGCCTGTTTGAATTTTCCAAATAGTTTCAGCAGAGAATTTTCCTGATGCTGCAATTTCATATTTTGACCAAAATGGCTTTGCAATGTCCTTTCCAGTTGAAAACCAGCTGCTGGTATTTCCAACTAGAGGTGGCTGTGCTTCTGGGATGAAGGAAGCCCGCATCTGTTTGAAGCAAAGCTGTTTGTAATTATGACATGTAAAGCGCTAGATGTATAATCAGCATGTAGTAGATTAAAATCCTTTCAAAGCTCTAGTGTATTGACTGACAGGCTATCCAAAAGCTTGCTTATATAGCATAAAAAAATTTATAAAGCCTTCAAAAACACTAAAGTAGTGATCATAAAGCAATCCTTTGCAAACGCTTGTGATTAACATACCAGATGAGCCAAGTTGACCATCTTTTTTTTTCTTTCTTCCATATTGCAAGAGAAAGCACAATCTGTTTTAAAAGTCCCAGTGCAAAGGGAATATGGAAGCACAGAAAGGAAACTCTCTATGATAGATTTTGATAAATAGAGTATAAAAATGACTGAGAAATTTATGTTTGTTGAATGACAGATGGAAAATGTTTTTTTCTAAGTATAGCCCCACAAGAAAAGTGTGCCTAACACTGGTCCTGCAAATAAGATGACAAGGAAATAATGCAGATTAGTTATTTTTCCCAAGATTTATTTTCAACTAAACATTTTTAACACTTCTCTAACTACATGGCAGGCTCTATGTTGCTGTTTGTATACATCAGACATGTGATGTATGAAACATCAGGTGTTAACACAGTAGGGATAGATATCTGTAAATGTATTTAGATTAGCAGTTTGAAAGGGAAGTCTTCACAAACCTCCAGAAACCTGTGTAGAACTTCGGTCATTCTGTATTCATAAACAAAAAGATATTGTGTATTCATAAGCATAAAGACACTTCTGTTCTAAACATACATGCTTTGCTTTATAAAGGTACTATCTTCACTTCAAATCCCCAAGCCTGAAGTAAAATGTAACAGGACTAGTGTGTAGACTTGAGGACCTAATATGGGGAATCATACAATGTTTACATAAACAGCAGGAAAGTTAACTATCTAAATGCCAGGGCTTTTTAGATGACTCTGTAGAATCACCTTCCTTTCTTGATTTCAAAATCTAAATTACCTGTAATGATCACAGGACAATTGGACTGCAGCCTTAGAAAAAACCTCCACCAACACTGGAGCACAGGTCTGCAAAGTACCATTAGACACTTTCAACCCATTTCAAGCAAATTGCAAGTGCTGTTTCCTCTGCCGGCTTGGATTTGTGAATTAAGTCCCTCATACAAGTCCTCGCTAAACCTGCCTCTCCTCAACATGAGTTCTGGTGAACTCAGGGCCTGGTGTCTTTGTGTTTGGAAGCTACTGAATTGTCTCTGTCTGCCTGCCAGGTTAGTGTTATAATAGGGAAGAATAAAGATACTCCACTTCCAGGTATAAAGTAGGCCAATCTCTCCATCTTTCTTCTCCCATACAAGCAGCCCATCTTTCTTGGCAACTATAGTTATGCTGACTTCTGCCTGTGTTCCTGTTTTCCATTTGGCTGGCCGGCAGGTCAGAAATTCTGCTGGTTTGCAGTTGGACTAGCAATACCTAATTGTAAAGCCCAAAACAGAGATGCCAGCCCTGTTCTGTTCCTCTCCACAAACTCTTCACAGTGTGACAGCCAGATGTGACTGCTGTTTGTGTGAGGTTGCCATATCACCCCACAAGTTGATCATTGCTTTTATCCCAGAGCTTGGTGGGTAATACATTATCACTGTGAACCTTGACTTCCCTCTTTCTTTACACAGATACCTTCCAGAAACAATGAAATATCTTTGCAAGACCAAGTTTGACTACTACTAACTGACTGCTACTAAAAGAGCTTAAGGTCTTTGATCCAAAAGCGCCATAACAGAATATAAAAGGTTGATTGGGATCTCCTGCCTCCTTAGGACTTCTGTGTACTTCTCTAAAGGTGTCCTCACTAGGAGTTGTGTTTCTAAATCAACTACTTTTCAGGAAACAGAGCATCTAAAATGCTTTTCTGCCCCAACAGCTGTTATATTTAGTCTTTACTGTGATCCTGTGTTACATCCATCAGACTCTTGCTACTCGGTAAGAAAGACTTTTGTTTATGTCTTTAAAATTTTACATTCTCGGTATGGCTAAAGACTCTATTTCAAAAATATCTCTGAATTATCTTTTTCATGTTTTAAAATTGTTTTCTTATTTTATACACACAGAGTTCTGACACTGCCAAAAAAACCCCCCAACTCATAATTATCCAAGGTGTCCACGCAGAGACCTCTACAGCTTTGATTTCCCTCAGTATTTGGCTTTTTACAAAAAAGGGTCTAAAGTTCAAAGGGAGGCTCCAGACAATATCAAGTACAGTTTAAATAGGCCA
Source organism: Apaloderma vittatum (assembly GCF_000703405.1). NCBI lineage: Eukaryota > Metazoa > Chordata > Aves > Trogoniformes > Trogonidae > Apaloderma > Apaloderma vittatum. The sequence goes on from NW_009694804.1 coordinate 167,034, forward strand.
GTGTTTTGTGTTGATCACTTGAATCTTAAGGAATAACACAGCTGGTGACTCCCTCTAAAGTCTTAAAGTGTCTTGTTCAGCATCGTATACAAATTCTTTCAGGTAATGAAGATAAGCTCCCATTCTTAACAGTGGCATTCAGTGGTTTTAGCCGTAACTGCTTTTTTCATGTGTTTTAGCTAGTGAAGAGATGAGGTAAGAATCCTACTGCACACCAAGTGACTGCACTCTCCTGGGCACAGCGTTCAACCCATGTTCTGAATAGGGCAGTAGATTTATGGGATAAATAGGATGCTTCATGGTGTATGTGGCAAAGAAACCAGAATAAATCCATGTGGCTAGTTTGGTTCTCATCACCTAAATCTTGACTGAAAGACTTAGACCTGTTAAAAATTACTTTATTGTTCTACATTTAAAACAAACAATACTTACAGCACAACTGCTAGTTTGTCTTCAAGGGATTTTAGATTATTAGATCAATGCACAGACTTCAAGCATTTAATTTACCAAGGCTGCCGAAGAAGGACTATTATGCTCTCTCTGTATTAGACTTTAGAAAGTATTTGGACAGAAACTTTATCAAAGAGTTTCACAGACAGCTGCTGACAGAGGAAGAGATGAGACCCAATATTGACTCAGTTTCCAGGATATGAACTGCAGGAGTAAGCTCCTCTGCCTCTGTGAAACTAACCTCCTGGCTATGCCTTCACTAGCTATGCCCTGCTCCTTTGGCAATTCAACCTCCTCCCTCATTTGAGGCCGGAGCGACTGCAGAAAAAACATCCCTTAATGTTGGAGCTCGGGTCAGAAGCATGCACCAGCACTGTGTAGCCTGTGTGGTTCTTCCGGCACAAAAAGTGTGAAGGGCATGTGTGTTACATGTTTCACAGTGAGCAGAAACTAAACTGAGTGGCTGTTTTTGCAGCATGCACCTCGTGCTGAACTGTTTCCCAACAGTGAAGAACAGCATGTCCCCTGCAAATGTAGGGTCTCATATGATGTGCCAGGAGGGCTTGCATACAGGGCCTACTGATCCTTCTTAGTAAGCTTTGAAGTGCCTTGGCTTAAACTCCACTCTCCCCCACTTTCCCAGCCATGTGGTGCCACACTAGGATTTAAAATCTCTTCTTTCAGCTTTACCTACTACAATGACTTTGGTAAGCAATGGTTTTAAACAACCTTATATTTCATGAGAAATCATTTTTTTTTACTTACATACTGCCATTATTAGTATCTGAAGTGTCATACATTCATTGTGCTATTGATGAGTTAGTTCTCTTTTCTGCTATGTATTACAATGCCTTCCAGGTCACCAACATAAATCAGTTATTCAAATTTTTAAGAAAATCTCATTCCTATTACAGAATTCATATTATCCTAGAATGGAGACTTGCTTTGCATGAGAAAACATCTGTCCAACATTCATTCATAGCTTGAAACAGGAAATTCTAACAGAAGGATGGCTTACTAAATGTTTTCTGTTTAGGCAATCTCACAGAAAGTGCTACAGCTTTTATGGCATAGCTCGGTCTAAGAATAGTAGCCTATTATCTATTCATAGCCAGTAATGATCATCTGTGAGCACTAACCTTGCTCTTCAGTACAACAAATGCTGATTTGGCCACAGCCCAGTACATGAATAGCAGCATCACTGTTTAAAATGGGGGAAAACAAATCCGTTCATGGAGTGCCTGTGTTTGACATAGTCTTCGGTTTAGTAGCCATGGGGTTCAAGGAGCTCCTGCATGTTGAAAAGGGACAAATGAAACCATTTGCTATATGGCTGTCTTCTTCTAATAAATTCCTCGATACTGGAATCGCTGCTGGCAGGTCAGTGTTTCATCTTTCTTGCAGAAGTGTAGGTAGCCCACTTTTCCATGTGGTAGGTAACTTTCAGTGTATTTTGCAGAACATAATATTAAAATTTAACAGATTCAGAGAAAGTTGAGAGTGTTTTTTTAGGGGTGATTTTTTCTTCTTATATATGGAACTTGGAGATACCTATCAGTTACTTTTTTTTCTACAAGCGGAAAGATAGTGGCTGCCCAGTGTGGCTGAAAAAAAGGCAGTGGTTCGCTGAGATTTCAGCACTTTTCTGTAGATGGATAATACATGGGTTACCTCTAGCAGGTCATCGGGACACTTTTCAAAAATCCATCTCCTGCAATGGGTAACAGCTGGTACAGTTGCCTCGTATCAATCATGTGCTAAGCCTGACAGACATCAAACTTGGAAACTGAGGAAGAAGGGCTTTTGCTGCAAGGCACAAGTGCATGCAATTCATTTGATTATTTCAGGAAGTCATGTATGCTTGTCTCATATTGAAACAAAGTGCATAATGGTTGTATCTTTCAGTTGCTTTTTTTACAGTTAATTACAAGATGATCTTGGCTTGCCTGGGAGCCTGGTGGGAATGGTATGCTTGATCTTTGCTGAGTAAATGATTTTGTTTCAAATAAATCTTAAAAGATGTTATGGGATGATTTTTTTAGTAGGCTATATGTTATGGGAAACTCTACAGGATAGCGTTGTATGCAAGTCTTTTATTTGAAATGTATGTGAGAACATTTGAGACCAGAAGTGGACTTATTAATGTGCAGATGGCACTCAGCTGTCTCTCTTTCCTATCACACTGGAAGTGTGCTCTTGTAGAACCAGATCACTTGGGAGGCTGAAAGGCAAGTTGGACCAAGCTTAATTCAGATAAAATGGAATTTGGACAGATGGGTAGATGTTCCTGAAGAAGATTGCTGACAGGACAAATGCTCACTCTATTCTAAAAAGTACAACTTCATTTTTACTTCCTCTGGCAAAACTTGTATGTGTTTATGACTTTCTATACCTTTTTCAGTATGGCCAACTCATGGCAGGAGTAAATATCATTCCCCCAGCTTCTCATTCTGTTTTAAATTCCGTGCAGAAGAGAGTATCTAGAGAAACCCAAAAAGTTGTCATAGTCGCCGTGATTTTCTTACTCTGTCCTAAAGGCCCATCACCTAAATGAAAAGTGAAATAACTGAACGTACAAGACCTTATTAAGTCCCATCCATATTGCAGCAAGGAAGGCTGAAAACTGCTGGAAGCATGGCAAATCGTTGTTAAATATACCTCGGTTCTCAAATTGACTCTCATTTGGGCTATCTAGGCAATTTGGTGCAAGTAAAACTTAGACTTAACCTTTAGCTACATGAATCAGTGAACACTGTAGTTTGTGAAGAGGCAGTGATTCAGAAAAGCTGGTTTGCCCCGATGCTTTTATTGATGCAAGTGTACATAGTGCCATAAGCAATGTGATTATATATATTAAAAATTGAGAAAAGAATTAATAGAGTTCAAGGAAAAGCATGACAGAACAGGAAACCCTTTTCCTACCTGGCACATTCCTCTGCTGCAAATAATCAGTTGATGATATGTGCAATGAACAAAGAATCACCGCATGAAAAACTGCAGCCTCCCACAGTTATTGCTTTCCTCGCGCTTCCTGCCAGAACAAGGGAATAGAAAGCTTTCAATTTGATGTTGACGTTATTTCCTTGAATGGTTTTGTTAAAGTGCTGAACTTACAGTTTGTTTGCTAGCAACCTTTGGATTTACGAGTTGCCAGTCCTGGAGACATTACTGTTTGTCATGCATTTTCCTCCTGATTTTCCTTCTTTATCCTCCTGCCTTCAAACCTTTTTAAAGTCTTTCCATTGCCTATACTCGCTCTGATGCTAACTGGTAGTAATAGAGTGCTGTGCAGCTGTGGCACTGTAGCTCTCCTCTGGATAATGCTGACCGCAGACTTAGCAGCATGTGCCAGCTCAGCACATCTTGATAACTCATAATCCCTACCATAGGTTTTTATAGTTTGTCTGGTCTACTGTAAATCTCTAACTCACTGTCATCGACAGAGCTCTTGACCTGATTCATAGGCACCAGGAATTAAGCTCCTGTCACGCTGTTAAAAGACGACACCATTTATGCTGTGATATTATACAAACAAAAATAGATGTTCTTGAGTATAGTGAATCATCGAACAGCATCAAAGGTCATGTCGTTATTTTGAATCTTGTTAATTAAGCCAAGTAACTAAAAAGAAAGGGGGAGGGGGAAACATGGAAAAAAAAAAAAACAACAAACCAAACCTGTGCATTAGACAGCACTTACAAGTACTGCCAGGGTACGTTGTCTTTTCTACTAACACATCTGTAATTTGAGGCAATCTAGTGTGTAATAAGAATATCATGTATATGCACATTACTAAAAAAAAATTATGCTTTTTTTTTCTTTTTCCCATCTATCTTGTTGTGAATGTATAAGTTGTCTTGTAGTGATAAGTTAGTTCTCAGTCCTATTGCAGTTTGCATTGGTTCTCAGCTATAGATAGATTCTGTCCCTCTAAGGAAAAAAAGATCTCAAAATTACTAAAAGAGAAGAAAGAAATAAATTAAATCATTTCTGACACAGCAGAAATTAGATAGATTGTACTGTAAAAAAGAGCCTAGTCCAATTCTGTCTGGTTTCTCATTAAAGATCAATTTGTTCAGTAATGAGGACCCTAGATAGGGTACCACAATACTAGAATTTTGTTCTGAATCAGGGACTGTTTTTTCATGGGACTTCTGTGCTGAAGCTTTGCTTCACTGTGCTTTTGATCATCATGAAAAAAGGAATTACTGCTTACTGTATCATTTGTAAGTCTTGCACGCTCCTAGCATAAGGTCCCAGGAGACTGCCTCTTGCCGTGTGTGCTTGCTGCAGCTGGCCTAGTGGAAGCTCTGGTTGCAGGTGGAGGAGCAGGATGCTGTAATAAAATAAACTTGATCTTTGCGGGCTCTGAATGAGACAGAACCATCAAGCTACTTTGAGTAAATCATATTTTAAAATGCATGAGCTAACATGAACAGATATAGATGTTTTCAGTTGAGAAGGTAAAGTGTATTAGATAGATACAGGATATAACAAGAAGCTGATCTTCATGGAAGTCTCTTTGTATTTTTAGTTATTGTATTTGCCAGTATGAAGTCATTTTGTAATTACTAGATTCCTTGACTTCATAAGGCTAACTAAATATTCTCAGTATACAAACATGACTCAGTAACAGTGGCCTTGTTTGAGGGAGTACAGGATTCTTTCTGAGAATTACACAGGTTCTTATTTTGCATTTTTTGGCAAATGGCAGTGAACCCATACTGCTGCGCCAGTTACATTTTCCTGAAAAAAAATCTGTGACTGACTGACCCACCTATCATATGAACACGCCAAAGCACAGAAAAGTATTATTATTTCGGATGGTTCCCATTCCCCCTAACTAAGTCATCTTCATGATCAAATTCCCAAATTGTAAAAACTCGATCAATAAGAATATGTGAAATTGCAAAGTAATCACAGAAACTGAATAATATGGTGTTTGTGAGAGAAGACTACACAAAGACCACGTTACGGACCTCTCCACCGTGTCTAACTGGTTTGACTATACCAGTAGCTGTCATCTGAAAAGTGGTTTGTGAAGCAAGTTCATCTGCAGAGTTGCTGGCAAAGAAGGGAAAAAGTACCTCACAATTTGGCTCGATCTCCTTTGGGCAGGTTTAGCACAGTCAGTACAGGACTGAACGGGCAAGCACCAGCTCCTTTGCTTTGGGCTGTGATGGAAGGGCACTGGCACACAGAACAGTGAGCGCTGTGTCTTCCCCTGTCTATTGTGTTGTCAGTCTAGGACTTTAGTTTCTGCAGACAATGATTTAGCTTCTTCCATTCATATTAAGTTCACTGGAGAACATTTGTTTTGCACTTTGAATTGTAGAGGTATATCTTGTCATTAAAATAACTTTATTGAAAATTTGGCCCCATTTAACCTCATAGATACATTTTTCCTCTAGTGGTGTCAAGATTAGATGATGTAGCATTTTAATTTGTCATAGATATAGCCTGACAATATCTACAAAATCGAAACACTTAACAGCATAATTCAGTATTCTAAATTCAGTGACCTATCTGTGGTGCGATACATATGATCTATAGCACTTCTGTCTATATCTCTAAGGCATATTGGTGCCAATTGATGGTGCTAAGGAGACACAGAAGGAAAGACAGCCACTTCTCTGGTATGTATTTCTTCTAGCCTTAGGATACAGCAAACCTCTGCGTGAACTCTCTAGTGCTCTGACTGCACGGATCAGAAGGAAGAAGATCCAGCAGTTCCTCACCCCCAAGCCATGCTGAACTGGGTGCAGGTTACTCATGCCAGTGCAGTCAGGGGTAGGGTAACTGCTGCAAGGCTCGCATTGCCTGGAGACTTGGGTGGTCATAGGTACTGTTTTGGGTCTTGGCAGAAAATTCCCTCTGTTTGGATGCCTCTGGCACTGAGAAAAGCAGCATTTCTACCATACCTTCACAGAGGGGTAAATCTCAATTTCTCTTGAAATCTTCAGATAAGGACAGTGTCTCAGCTTGGGTCTTCTGAGTTCCCTGCAGGAATTACCAACCCGATGGGACAGAAATGCAGATAATTTTTAACCTGTGGTCTCCATAATCCTAAACCATTTTAGCATAACAGAGACAACTGTTAGAACTCTCTCCAAGAGAAGAAGGGTATGGACTGCTTGTTAGCCTGATGCATGTCAGCTGGCTAAGGACTAAAGCTCTGTTCCCACCTTAGAAACACGATTGCATCTTATCTTTATTATAGAAACAAGTTAATGAAAAGTTATACAGATTAAAGCAGGTAATATTCAGATCCAGTTCTCCTCTGTAATAGTGAAGCTATCTAACAATGATAGTTTCCAAAATCCAGTGTGGTTTTCTGTTTTTTCTGATTTGATATTTCCATATGCTGTCACTTGAAATTAATTGCAACTAATTAAAAATGATCCAGTTAGGACAAATGGACAATAGTGCTCTGGAGATTGCTTCATTCCCAGAGGTTTTAGTGGCTTACTGCTGCACTGGTTCAAGTCTTCAGAAGGGTGCTATACATCATAATGTCATTTTACATTGTTATTTCTCTGAAAGCAGCAATTTAAAAGAGTCTCCAGTGAACCTTGAGCAACTTTGCACTAAAAAGAAAAATGTTACTGTTCAAGATCTGTAAAATATAAAATATAGATTCAAAGGAATCACTTGACATGAATAGTAGCATTAAATTTGTGCCATTATTTGCATGTAATATATAATGTTTTAGTAAAAGGCTAACAAAGCATTTAAGCTGCTCCGGGGCTCATTGATTTTCCTGCACCTTTGTTCAAACTAGGTCAAAAATAATGTTGGTCTTATTTTATCACATGTTTTTCTCACGTTTGAGACTTATGTCTTAAAGTGATATAACACAGTTTAAGCCCACAACATGTGGCCTACAGCACCTATTTAGAGAAAAGCAATAGTCTCGTTTTGGTTTAAATTAACCTAAACAAGCAGCTGGCTAATGTGAACTAAACTTGAGAGTGTACAGAGGGCCCATTTTTTAGCAACTTGGGTGAACTGCGGGCTTAATGGAATCAGAGTTGCTTTCATGTTAGGGTGAAGGCCAGTTATTTAAAGAATTATGAAAATGAACCTTGTAACCAGTGCAAATGCGTGGCTCTAACACAGCTAAACAGCTCATTTGATATTCTGCCTCACCACTATAAGCAGAAGCATTACTAAAATTAGATTTTGTCCCAAGTCCCAAAGCAACAAATCTTACTGTCTGTGCAACTCACACTTAGCAAACTTCACTCTATGAAGAAATTGAGATGCAGAATTGAGGACTGGTATAGTTCTCAAAGAGGAAAAACACAAGCGAGGGCTATTTTTAGACAATGATGAGGCTGTTAAACAACTCGTATATAGTCCTGACATTTCACATTATTTCTCCACAGTGAAACATGTGTTTTATCATGGAAACCAGCTTATTTCTTGTAGTGTGCAATCCTTCCTCCCACTACAGTACAGCTGGAACATCACCTCCTCTCAGCATATTTTGCTTTTCTTAATTCATCTGATTTCTGAACAGGACCATTAGTCTGTCTTTGAATAGGTTTGAATCAACACTGTGTTATTTCGCTTTTATGCTGCCTTAATAGCACAAAAATCAATGTAGTTGCACTGACATACAAGTGGAGTAACATATTGGCAGATCAGACCTATTGAGTATATTTTGCTCACAGGACCATTAAAAATGGTTTTAAAAAACTTTGGCAGTGAGAAAAGCAGTAGTTTATTTTCATACACATAATCTATCCTGTGTTCTAATACTTGTGCTCATATTAATGGAGAACAAGAGGGTTCTTGACTTGCTGGTCAAGAAACTTTTGAGAAAAGCTATATTAAGAATTGTGTGTATATCTCTGTAGAACAGTAATCTCCATGTCTCATATACAGAGAACTCATTACATACGGATATAATAATGGGTAAACTTCAAAGCTGAAAGAAGAGAGGCAAAATGCTGGTACCACTACAGTCATCTGTAGATTTACTTCTATCTTTGCTAGAATTAGGAATTTATCCTTGGGATCTCCTTTCTTTTTTTATCCCAACTCAGCCCCATTAACCAGTGTACACAAGTGCATGCTTCCACATAAGCATGGCATGATTATCACTTTCATTAGCTCAACACAAATCCCTCAGCATTTTTCTGGGACTATCCAAATATCCACTTGTTAAATGAAAAGTGAGATTAGTCAGACTTCATTTGTGGTGTATTTTGCACATGCTGAAGCTCAGGCTTTGGCAGACTTCAAGAGAGAGAAAGAGTTCCAGAGAGAGTCAGTAGGAATGTTTTGTCCATCAAGACAATAAAAGCACTCCAGGCAGTTGTAAGTTATAAGCACTAGAAGATACAGAGAAAAAGGCAGTCTCGGAGATAACTGAATCCTAGACAATGTACTTTGGTTGGAAGATAACTCATGTCACCGCTGCTGAAGTTGGTTTTTAAAAACTAATCTTTTTCTATTCAAGGCAGGGAAGAAAATCACTAAAACAAATAAATGACTGGGTGAAACTTAAAGAAGCCTCACATGCATTAGCCTTTATTTTGTTGGTAGACAGATATGTTTTGCTCAGAGCACTGGTAACAGATCATAGAGTTAAAGAGGGAACAAGTAATCTCTCTTTGCTTCTCGCTCTTCGTTTCTTCTCTTGCTCAGCCCCCCCTCCCCCTCACCTCACTCTGCAAGATTTGAGCCTGATTCAGGCTGTGGTCTGACATTCACTGCAGAAACTGCTTTACTAGCTTAAGACAAAACTCCTGCTGGTTTTACCTCTTCCCTTGTCAAAGGTTATTGGCCCTGCAGTAGTGCAAAGTTAAGTGGATTATTTCAAACAGTCTTCTTTGGTAGGTTAAAGTGCCTCGGCTGACTTTGCAATGAAGTGGGTGAGGACCACTCATCTGCCCCACTTTGCTAGCTCTGCAGGAAGCTGTGGAGAGCAGCCCAAACAGCTGGTGGCCAGCACAAAGCCAGTGGTCCAGCCACCTCTGCAGTAAATGCCTGAACATCTCCTCAGTATGACTGTAAGAAAAAGTTAACACTTTTAAGCATCATTTCTGCTATATTCTCTTTACTAAGGTCTCTTTGTGGCACTGGAGCTGTGTACTTCCATACCCATTCTGAAAGAACAGCTCAGGATCTCCTTGGTTTTAACCCGCTCTCTCTGGCCGTCTGTGACGGAAGAGGTAGCAGGGGGAAAAAACTTGGCCTGTTAAATCTCTCAGACCCAGCTCTCATTTACTGAACTTAAGGGAAATTTAGCTGAATAAAAATAGTATGACTTGATCTGTATTCAAGAACTGTCCTATGGTATTTCACCATTGCTAGGATAATCATTAAAATAATTTTACATAATTACATATAGTACAGATTCCATCACAGATACAGACAGGGACTGGGTAGTCACTGTTAGTACACATGTGACATTTCTGTAACTTTAATAAAAATGATAGGAAAATAGTACCACAGAGTCCCATTCTTTCAGCTTCTCAGTGTAAACTTTCTGGGTTTGTATTCTGGCACACTAGTCAACAGAAATCTGTTTTTTGCAAACATTTTAAGAGCTCTACTCCATGGTCTACAACACCTGGTGTATCTCAGCTCTTGGCATAATTTAAACAAACAGGCCATGTAACACATCTCTCAGTCAAATAAAGCAGACTTGGTGTGCTGCCAATTCTGCTCTCATTTATTTGCTAACCCTGGGTTTTATTTATTCCCTGAATCATCAAACACATTGCAGAGAATGACAGGAGCAGACAATATTACATCTAATAGCTATATAATAATGTAAATAAAATATGGTAAATCATCAGGTACATTACTTGCCTGTTTTTAACTACGCCACTTCATTTTGTGCACTTGAACCAAAAGTGTAGTAAATGAAAAAGCTTTTTGCACATAGCAGAGTTAGAAAGAATATACCAGTTGGATACTGAAGCCCTGACATTTATGTTAAGTGAAAAATACCTTTTACATAAAAACACACCTGGATGTAATACAAAATTTTCCTGCATGGGCTTCATCCTATGCTTGTTACCGTCTGTGGCAAATTCTCTTCTGAGTTCAATGGCTCGGGGATCAGCCCCATGCTGCCCAACTGTGGGATACAGTTCTGTAAACAGTAACGGATGTGAGGATCTGTGATACACTGGAACCCTTTCTAGTGTTGAGTAAAAGTTCCTGAGATTTCTATGATCAGAGAGAGAGGGGAAATAAGGGGAGGAAGGTAATGTTTTGAAGTTAAGAAGTGGGAAGGCGATCACTCTCAGTTCCTACAGGGGTACTGTTCATGGTCAGCAGACCATTTGTGGATTAGATAGCAGAAGTGTCTAGGTGACAGTAAAGCCTTGCATTTGTTTAAGATTTGTGCTTAAACAAGATTTGTCTAGCTAAGGTCTAGCTCAACTTTACATCAGATTGTTTTCCACTAGAGAGTTGATTTAAACCCTCGCCAGATGAAAGATCAGAGCTGACAGGTCAGTTACATGTCACTTTTAACATTAACTATTGAAGAAAGAAATTATAATTTTTATATCTGTGGTATTACTGTTGAAATGCATTTCTGAAAACTGATTCCATGAAGAGTCAAGAGCAGCATGCAAATAATGAAGGGAAATTGACTGCCTGGAGACTTTTGTGTACAGTTCTGACTATAAAGTTCACCAAACACTTACTTTCTTCTGCATATTAGTTGGCCATTCATGCTGGGTTAACATTGGAAGAGGAGACTCTGCAGTACTGGGGGTTGTGCCTTGACCACGTAAGTGCAAAAGTAAATGGTTTCCCTATGATCAGAGTTGGATTCTGTGCCAAAATGACTGAGCTCCGTTCAAAACCCCATTCTCGTGAGTCATTTTGTGGTGATGCATGTTAACAGAGATGGCATAATACCAGGAGTAAAATAATCAGCACATCTCAGACTGCTAATAATAACAAAATAAGCTTTTCCTACTCTAAAGCTGGCTTCGCTGTAGAGTCTTCAGACTTATATGAGCTTCCTATGAAGCAGTCTAAGCCAGAATAAGGCCATTGGGGTTTTTTCTTTAAAAACATACAGCAAGAAGTCAGTTTATCTCCTATCCTAAAATGTAAAGAAGTAGTACTTAGATTTCTAGTTTACTAGCTAGTTCCAATGTCTTTTAGCATGTGTCCCTTAGAGAGAGAATATCACCAATGTTTTGAATCTGAAAAAGAATGAATGGCAAGGCATAGTTGCAGAGGCTGGAATTCAAGAATCATTGGCCTCACTACTGAAAGCCATGAATCACTGGCTCGACTGTTCCAGGTCCAACTCTGGCCATCCCTCTGTCCCCTAAACCCATCACAATATATTAATTTGTACTGAAGTTACTCATGCATTGTGCAATACATTCATTTTTACTCTCTTCTACTCATGCATTGTGCTCAAAAGACACTGCAGATTTTTTTTCCTGTGATTCTCAAAAGTAGCAGAGGGATGCGAGTCCTCACAGATTTGAATGGAGTACATGTTAAAGAAAACAACTATTTCTCATCTTCAGCTTATCGGTTAGTTCTCTGGGATTTCAATAGCCATATTGAGGAGGAGAGTATACCCCTTTATTTCTGAGGATTTAGCTCCTTCCTCTATTATGTGGGCTGAGCAAAGAGCATGGCCCTAAGTATTCTTCATGTGATTTATTCTACATTGACAACCACTTAAGTGGAGGCAAAGTTAGACCCAAAAGGCATAAAGTGATGAAAGCTGGAAATGAAAAATAGCATGACAGTCAAAATTGCTGAGTTTCACACAGCCCCTGCTCTGACAGTGTTAGAAAACTCTTGGTCTAAAACAATCCCAGAGAGCCCTCTGGAAACTCAGTCCCATGACTCATACGCTCTCCTTGAAGGCTTTCTTCTTTCCCTCTACAAAATAACACTGAAAAAAAGCCTTGTGGACTTCATTACTTGCTGCAATTTGACAGCTTTTAATCAAAATTTGTTTTCCATTTACAAAAGAAGGATTTCTCTATATCCTAATCACAGTTAAATGCACCAGCATGTGCAAGTCGGATTGGGCTGTTTCTGGCTGGGTCACCAGCTGGATGGCCCCACAGAGGTGCGATGCCTCCTTGGCAAGGGATGGGAAGGGATACAGAGGAGTTGTGCTCTCTCAGGAACTTCATGAAGAGTTAACTGTGGTGGCTCAGGCACTGCTTCCCAAGGACTCCCAAGAGCTCAGCTTTCGCTTAGTGAATCATCACATTTGTGTTTGCCCAGTTTGCTGGGCTGGCAGAAAGGCTGACAAGCCCACACCACTGTGTTGCTGGCTGCAGGTGAAGCTGGGAGGAAGCGCTTCTTGTCACTAGGTATATTATGATGGTTGCCATGCAGAAACAAATGGGAAAAAAGGACAACCCTTTGCTTCCCAGCAGCCACTCTGTGTCGATTCATAAAGGCCAGATGCCGTCAGATCTCCCCACTGGGATTCAGTTAAGAATGCGGTCATGTGCTTAGACCCTGAATACCCAAGTTCCTTTCGAGTATTACACAGGACCCAAAGTTAAACGAGCTACTAAAAGGAGCATGCGTTGCACACATTAATAAAACTTAACTGAGGACAAAGCTGTTGCTCTGATAATTGCTTTTCAGAGTAGAATTTCACATTAAAATGAAGAGCTGGGAAACTGTCCTTATAAGTTTGGAAGTGTTTTCAAGATAGCTGTGGCTAATCCATTGAATCAGTCTTTCCAAGTCTGTGTGTTCAAGACTCTCTTATAATTTGAACAGTAGCAAAAAGTTTCCAGTGTTTCCCAGCACCATTGTCAACAGCTAAGAAATGACTCATCGTGTATGTGTTTTGATCATCTTTGGTATGTATGAAAAAGCAATATTTTTTTTTCCTTCCTGGCATAAGAAATGGCATTCAGAAAGAAGGAAAAAAAGGAAGACAACAGAGGAGCATAGGTAGGCCTTTTCTAAGTGACTTTTCTAAAATAAAAATTCAAAATTAACTAGTATACCTTATGGTAAAAGTTGGCTAAAATTACAAAAAAACACCATTAATTCTGCTCTGTGTTGTCTTCAGCATGCCTTAAATTAACTTCAAAAGTCCCTGTGCTTGCATGGTGTATCTCAGACTACTTTGCTGGAGAAAGAAAGCTTTGAAAGGAAACTTTGAAGTTGAGTGCAATAAAAACTTTTGTGTAGTTTTATGTTTTTATAATACAGGTTCAGCAAAAGGTATATTTTCCCTTTAGAGAGTCTGTTTTTCAATGTGAGAGAATTAAAGCTGAAAGATTGTATGCTGAAGTCAATGCATATGCCAGTTTTAAGTTTGTAGATGGGAAAACGAGAGAGGTTAATTTTGCTCACTGATGAACTATGTGTACTTGGTATGTTTATATACAGTGATATAAAAAAATATTTTCTCCTTTCCTTAGATTTGAGTATGCAGATCTACTACCCCTCCCCTTGCTACTATGCATATTAACCTTTTGTCTCACTACATTAGAAACTCTACAGAGAGCTGGGATGAAAATGAAGGTGTCAGCTGCAATGTTAGGTTTTTCTTCTATGTGACCCAGACTGTGACAATGTAGATTGCTCATCAGGAAACGCTAGTTTGAAGAAATTATGTGGATCATAAAGCAGGCACCAATTTGTCACTGCATAGGTGCATGAACCTACTTCACTTTACATGCCAAATGGCCAGAAGGAAAATCAAATGTCAGGAGTTTTCTGCTGTGTTCCTAAGGTCTCTGTTACCTTGGTACGTTAGTTGAATTAATGCTGCCATGCCTCTAAACACGTTTGAGGCATATCCCACTGGTTTTTTCACTCTTACAGGTTGAACTATGCATATCAAGCTTATGTGAATTCTCATGGCTTCTCAGTGCTTTTTAAAATAGTATCAACTCTTCATGTAGTCTAATTATTGCTCCAACCTGTATTCTTTACAATGACTTTTGAAGGCATTCTAGATTTCAGACATTAGAGCTACAATTCAGTAGCCAACCGCTTACTTCATGCTGGTTAACAACTGAGAAAGAAAAAATTTTTTTCACTAGTTGTTACAAACCTGAGCTAAATTCAAACTGACAACATGCTGGAGAGGAAGTTAGGGCCTGTATGTCCAGCACTGCATCTGCCACCATCATTTTCACCAACAAATCACAATAGCGATATGTTGCTTTGAATATCCTTCAGCATACATTTACACACAGGAGAATCCAGCCTTGTTATACATTGTTGAGTACCTCATATCTTCTAATTAGCTTTATTATTCTCAAATATTTAATGGTCATTTCCTCAAGTAATCACTTGCGCATTTCTTCAGGTAACTTTATTAGCTTTTAAGTAGCAATATTACTAGTATTAAAACTTTGGTTTGCAGTATGTTGCTTAGTATATTGATTTATGAGACAGCAAACAACATATATGCTAAAAAATGATGATTCTTTCTATTCTTAACTTTTTTTTACCAGTTTTTAAAGCAGGTTTTCAGCTTGTCTTCTTTCAAATAGCTCCTAAATAGTATAGTTTGGTTTGGACAACGGATTATAGGAAACTTGTGCAGACAACAAAAGCACAGTGCTTTAAATCACATCTTCTTTTCATTTTTAAGGAATTAAATGATTTTTATATCTCGACAGGTTTTATCAATTTGAAACTGAACCAGTTATCTGTATGAGCTCAATGTGTAGCTCTTTAAACTGATAGAATATTACCAGATCTTATTAAAAACAAGTACAGCTTCCCATTACAGCTCTGTTTCAAAAGTGAAACAAATGGATTCACAAGTCCTCTGTAATGATTTCATTACTTAATGGTATTTTTAATAAGTTTTCTGCGAAAAGAAGTTAAGAAGATGTAGTATTTTAGAACTGCAGTAGTAGTTCTTACGTGAATCTCACTTTTAAATATCTATACAAAATTTTTAAGAGTTTTTTTTATCAAAAACTTTTTTATTAAAACTTGTTATCTAGGAGGACCAAATAATAAGAATAAAAATAATGCATCCTTTTATTCTTAATTATCAATTAGTCCTGTGGAACTGTTCTAATCCTTTTAATGGTAGTCCTAATCCACACTCTTAACAGGCATGGAAGTGAGCTACCAGAGGCACTCTTGCTGTCTTTTGCCCACTGCATCAATTTGTTCCTTCACTTCTAGCAGATAAAAGTGAGGCAAAGCATCCTTTGTCTTCTTAGATCATAATTATTTTTGCACAAATGCCATTTATTACTAGGACTTGCTCTACATGGAAGAAGTTTGGTGTCAGGGACTAGTTTTCCCCTTCAATCCACCATAGCTGTGCTGGCAAAACTTCTACTTTATATACACTTATACCACCAAGAATTCCTGTTGCCAGTTTTGCCTGTATTGCTTGAGAAACAGGTTTGTTTCTTTTGCCTGCCTAGACTGTACCCCTTAAAGGACAGATTACTTTCTTCTTGGCTTTACTAGCAAACCTGTGTAAGGGTAGACATATCAAGGAGGTACTAGGACATAGGTTTGGAGGTGAACTAGCTCAGTGACACTATGATCTCACTAAGACGTTATGCCATTAGCCCAAAATCCTGTGAGAAAGATGAGGTTTTTTGTTCTTCCTTATCAGTAATTCTTTTAGTACTCTAACCATCATCACTTATGAGCTCCACAGATGTCTGCAACCTGTCAAAGATTAAGTAACTTTTTATGTAGGACTTCAAGTATGGGAGTACTGAGAAAAGGATAGTGACAGTAGAGGGAAAATCTTCACAACCCTAACATTAAAAACACACCATAGATAGAAAATAACCCCAGATTTCTTAAGGATGCTTGGTAAGTAATGTGACAATCTAAGTCATAAAATCTTTAAAAGCTCTTTAAAGGTCAGTGGATTCCAGTAAATTTGACATTAGTACTTACAGGTTTTGAAATTAGTGCACTTATTGAAACATTTTATTAGCATTTTTTTTATTCTAGGCAATAGATGTGATTTTTACAAAAAATAGATCTTTGTGGTCTATTTCTTCAAGCTTCCATTAAGTCAATCAAAATAAGTCCAGCTAATAAATTATTCTGGCAAATAAATTAAATGCTTTTGTGGTTAATTTAGCATTTTTCTAAAGTCCTAGCACAGTCCAGGAAGTATTCTGCCTCCTCTTTTAACCAAACTTACTGATTGCTATGCATCAGCCACAGGCATGCTCTAATATTGTTTTTTCCTTGCGCTTACAATCTTGCTAAAATGCATCTTAATCCACACTGGCTTAGAAACAAATGCAGGAGGCAGTGGTTGCTTTAAATTTAAAATTATTACCCCAAACATTTCCCTGGTGAAACATAAGCACATTTTAAATAATATGACATTAGTAATTGCATAAAAGAAATGTTAAAGAAGTAGTTTCAGGAGAGAGAATAAACCGTTAATGAATTACTACATTAGTGAAGTAGTTTGGGTAATAGTTGAGATGTTTGTACTAAGTTGATAAATGCTGCACTAGTAAATCACTTGCATATATCTTCTTTTCTAGCCTTAGTTCAGAGTCCTTTAGATCCAAAAAGGTTGTAGATAATTTTTGCACCCACTCAGTCAATGACTGGCAATGCGGCATGTAGCCGCAGTCATTCATTCTGTCAGTCAGCAGCCCTTGATAATGTGCCTGTCAATATAATTCAGTGCCTGTTCAAGGAAAGTGACACTTTGAATAGTGGACACTTTTCAAAAGCATTCATACAGGGTCAGTTCCATGATAAATAAATATATTTTGTGTTTGAAACAAATAGGCAGTACGTGGGAGCTAGAGTCTGAGCAGAAATACACAACTAGTCTGCAGGACAAAATAAACTGCAATGAAAAGCAAATATCATATGAGAAACTTTGTTTTTCTTGTTGTATTAATTATGGGATAACGGAAAATAAAGTCTTCAGAATCCTACTTGGCTCAATGGAGCCCTGATCCGTGACCAGGGGCACTATGCACTACTACGCTACAAATGAGGTATTAGAATAATACTATCAATAGTTCTTTAAAACCTATAAAAAGGACACATATTTTCATTGCTGAATGAAAAACGTAGGCAGAAATCTTTAATTACCACTAACGGCATGTTAAAGAAAGTATTTATATGGCATACGGTGTTTAGTTTCTAGTTTCTGCTAATACAAGCTGAGAATGTGAGGAAGAAATATGTGGTAGTGACAGGATTTTTAATGGTACCTCACCTTAAATGCATTTTAAAATATGTAAATCAATAAAAAAAATATTTGTAATAGCAGACTAAGAGTGCTGGTTAGCCTTACTGCTGAATGAAATGTATGCTACGAGCCCTATTACCATACATCGTGGGAGCTGTAGTTAGGATTAATCTGTCAAAAGGGATGGTTTAGTGTTGATGAATATGGCATGTGACCATTAATGATGTTGATTTTATCTCCTGAGATTAGCATGATTTACTTCGGATGGATAATAATGTCATTTGCTTGATGCAGTAGATCTGTTTACGAGCTGATTAAATTGTAAGGCCTTGCTTCATTTCATGCTGTTTGGTTTACAGCTTCATTACTGCAATCACAAAAGCTGTGGAAATGTCCCACATCCCATGTCACAATAAATCATTGTTTAAGATTGCAGCTATGTATTTTAGCATTTCAGTTTTGCATGGACCATGCATTCCTTAACAAATATGTGATTGGGAATACATTAACGAGATATTCTGGAACATACTGCTGCAGAAATGTAGAAAATCAGCCTGAATCTTTTAACTGAGATTAAGGAAGCACTTGAGTAATTAGCTGTAACAAATTAGCTTATTATTTAGACAGTGAAGTAAACGTTTGTGTTGCAAGAATGATTATCATAAATCTGCAGAAAAGTGACAGTCAAACAACCATAAAGGAAACTTGTAAGCAAACTACATTTTCTGCCTATTACCTTTTACATTTAAATAAAATTTATCGGAGAGATACTCTAAACAGAATGTATTTGTTGTTCAGGGATAGTGTATGTTACACGCTATACCATCTGTACTACTGCACTGGGAAGAGTATATGCATGTAAATCACAAAGAAAAAAAGAATCTGTTAATTATAATGGCAAATGCTAATGTTGCCATAGTTAAGGCTGTGTCAACGTTTTCATTATAAACCTGGTTATAAAGGAAGAAGGAGAGAGAGAGAGGGTGGTAATCAGCCACCAGAGATTGCTGTGTGCTAAAATTTTTGTATACAAAAGCACACGCTGGGCTCTCACACCATGTAAATCAGAGGTATCTGTGAAACCGCGCTTGCAGTCCCAGTGAGAGGAGGACCAGGGCCAAACTCTCAGCTTTGAAGCAGGGTGACTTTTTGTTTCAGTATTTTCTTCATATTTCACATAAAATAATATTGCTACTTTTATTGTACAAATTAAAAAAAAATGTTACATTTGTCAGTCAAATGCAGCCTTTCAGAGCTTGTGGCTTACCACTGGCTGAATTTGATAACTACGGTTGATTAAGTCTTGGCTCATGTGCTTAATTTTAATGAAAGTTTTTTATAAATTTGAAGAGCTTGAATAATTAGCTTAAATTGCATGTTTTACTGTAATGGAATGGAATTTCTCCTGTTTTTCTAACCATCCACTCCAGGTTGGTTCCCAGTGAATTTCATGGAAACGTCTCAAGTTACTTTACATGTCAATTCTACTGGGTTATAATATGGTCAAATGTGAATGTGAACTTCATAGTGGATTTGTGAAGTTTTTGTTCCCTTAGCTTTTACCTAGCAAAACTCCACTCTCCACATCAAAATATTTCACTTGACAGATGAGGAAGTGGGAACCCCAAGAGGAACTATACTCATAGGGAGTCATATACATGTACTTGAATGATATTCTAGGTCAGGCCTAGAGTATCCAAGGATTTCCAGATGTGTTGCAGCAACGACCACAGTCAAGATGTTTTACAAATGATTCATGAATTGGCTATTCCGGTCACCCAACCTGAAACATTTTGAAAAGCTTAGGCTTTTTTCTTGATTGTTTGTTTTTAGTGGCTGGTGCATGAACTGGATTCTTTCAGCAGGGTTCATGATGTGGATTTAGAAAGAGGGGACAACTCTAATGCTTGCAACTCCATTCCGTCTGGTGGTTTGGAGACAGATTTGTTGAGCTGATTTAGTTTTCCAGTATATTGTGGCTGCTGGGCATAGATCTACCACCTTTGACTTTTCACAGAGCCAGTCCCTGTTGGTATTGGTAAAGTTAATGAAAATGTTTCACATGTTGAAATGTTGGTATTTCCAGCAACATTTCAACTGATCAAATGAAAACAGTGATAAACATTTTCTCCTGTTTTTCAAATAGCTCTAGACGTGAGTTAATGAAAACACATCCTTGAAAATAAATGGATGAAAAAGTTTCTAAGTTTACTTTTCAAAAAAATCCAAAAACCCTTCTGGGGCAAAAAGAGAATGCAAGAAGAGGAAACCACACTTTGCATCTTCATTGCTTCAGGAAACATTTGGTAATGTATTGCATCCCTGCTTAAGTTGGCTGAAATATTATTACCACAATTTCACAGTTTTATGTTTTATAACTTTGAAATTAAGCAAAATAAAGGCTTCCTCTCTTGATGAGCTGCACCTTTTGACAGCAATTTGGTTTCCAGCCAAAAAGAAAATGCAGAGGCAGAATTATTCAGGGTGCACACTCTTT
>NW_009694804.1:187156-195696 GCF_000703405.1 Apaloderma vittatum
ATCCCAGCTACTGGCTTCACTAAAAATATATGATTTCACTACCCACCTGCCAGTGGTGGTTAATTTAATGTAATTTATGCATAGAAGAAAATCCTTTCCTAACACTGTGAGGTGGAGAGGCTATCAGCCAGGTTGATGGAGTAATGATGGTTTTGTGGAAAGAGGGACTTTTAACCCAAATAGCTGAAGTCATCTCCATAGACTTTAGTAACCACTATTCATATTAGCAAGGACAGAAGTACTAAGGACGTATAATTTCTTGATTTCCTTACAAGCTGTCCCCAATCTGCCCTATACCATTCCTTAGACTCCATTGTGTTTGAGGAGTCTATTTAAATACAGCTAATGGACTCCAGCTGATGTATTGAGGTGGTTTTTTTCTGAAAACAGTGGCACTGTGTAATGCATCTGTCTACCTTACTGATGAAGCCACTACTATGATAGGAGTGAAAAGACTATTTGATCCTCATGACTGAACCCTGGATAAACAATTTATACATTCAAAAAGTTGATGGCTGCTGGAAGATGCTTCATCAGTCTTCACTGCAGGTGTCTTTGAGTATGACAATTATTGAAATGGGACAGAATAAAAGAAGTGTTTAAAATTAATCAGCTGGATACAATTGAAGGATAGAAGTTCATTGGTGGAAGAGAGGAAAACCTGTGCAATATTTTGCACAGGAGAATTGGTCTAGCTGCAGGTCTGTTCACTGATAAAGGAAGTGAGCTAATCTGAAAATAATAATTAAAAAAAAAAAAAGATCTTACACCCACTGTGTATGAAGATCTAAATTGTATATCCCAGGTCATCTACATAGCTGGAGCTCTTGGGTACCAAGAAAACTGTGGTGTTTTGGAAGACAGCACTGCTCATGAGGACTTATAACAATTGGATTGCAGAATCCCAGACGGAAAGCTGAGTCAGCAATGTGTTAGCACTGTTTTCTATTTGAACACTAATCCTAATAGGGATGTTTTCCCAAATTTAGGCCGCTAAGAGAATGCACTGAATTTACTTCCAGCAAACAATTTATGTCCTTTCACAAACTTGCTGATAACAGCAGAGTTGGGCAGTCATGCACTGGGACCAAATTTTCTTTAAGAGGTTCTGAAGGAATCAGCACACCCTAAATCCGTGGCTGTTCTAGAAGGCATCCAAACAGCTGCTGAGGGGGGTAAATGTTGTAAACAAAAAAAAATCAACAAGGTAGTGTATATGTACGTACTTACATCGTGTCTATTGTGAGCCTTGTTATAATATTTAGAGGCTACTTGATGACACTTACAATGGTGAGTTCTGAGCAGCTTTAGGAATCGGAACCATGTGTTTTCTGAAGATAGATAGATTCCTAAAAGATTGTCAGATTTCAGGATGAGAATTGTTAGATTACAGGATGAGAAAAATCTCTATGATGGTGCAGTCTGATTTTCTGTATTACCAGGGCCACAGAATCTCATTGTTGATCTCCTACATTAAATGCAGCTATGTTTGACTGAGCTAGCAAAAGTATATGAAGATAAATTGGGGAGGACAATCTATCATTTTCTCCCTTCACACGGCTCAAAAATAGGTTTTCCAAAAAGCAATTGTGCCTCCTTCAATTATTGCATTACCTCTAACACAGAGACTGCTGTAGTCAAGCCTTTTAATGAACAGATTTTGTAGAATTTAGGGTCTCTGAAGTGCAAAGCCACAACAGAGTGTGGCACTTAATGTGCCATATGAGCATTATGTTGCTTGCTTTCTCTGTCAAAGCTGGCATGTATCAGAATGCAATAAAGGAAAAACCATTTCATTCAAAATTAAATGGCGACATCCAATTAAAGGAAAGACTCAAGTCTGAAACCGTAAAATCTATTCAAAGTTTCTTTCTGTTTTAGAGGAAATGTACCAATTGCTAATGGAAGAGTTACTCTAAACGATTGGCTACTAGTTAACTATTATGTGTTCTAGCAAGATTTGTGGTTGGATTTTTTTTTGTCTTTCCTTTTCCTCAGAAGATTTGGTGAAAAGAACAGAAAACTACTGAAAAGATTTGCTTAGTCTTTTATCTTTTGAATCAGTGTCGTACTAACAAAAAGATGTTTTGAAGTCTTTAACCATTAATTGACTAACTGGTTTTCTTTAGACATAAAACTTGTCAAGGTCTTGATTGTTGTGAATCCATGGTGATAGATTCTGGCTGACTGCCTAAGTAAAAGGTCTCAGAACACTAGGATAACGCTTTCTGAAACAATTTAGGCTTATACCTCATAATGTCATTTAAACAAACTTAATTGACTAAAACTTTCATTTTTGTGCATTCTCTATGAGGTACTATTTGAGAGAAGAGGCCCTTTAGGAACAGACTCAAAGTGACAAAATCTGACCTCTACCTAGCCTTAAATTTCTCAATTCTTGTTTATTTACACAAAATAAGCCAATATTAACTGCATTAAAAATTCACTATAGAAAAAAAAAATCCTATTATATACTCTCATTTTTCTTTAGTGAAAAACCTTTGGAATAGGTCCAAACTGAAACTCTGTGAGTAGCATAAAATTCACACACTTCTGCTCTAAGACTAATCTTTATCTTCAGGGAATTGCCCATGCATGTCAGTCAGTAAGCTGTTTGAAAAGAAGAAAAAGTTTCAGACTGAAAGTTAAGACTTGACATTTTTTTGTTGCAGTGAAAATTTACTGAAGAAATGCCTCTGAGATAATTTTCTTAAGTTTAGTTATGGACATACTCAAGTTTGCACATCCATCTCGACAGAGTAGCAATTTGTATTTCCCACTTTTCTTTCACTGGTAAAATGACTTGGGTTTGAGTGGAAATAGTATGTCAGATTTAAATAATATACAGGAGTGATAAAAATGTACTCTAACACTTTTTCCAGGGAACATAACAGCTCTCGAATGGCTGCTTCACCTCTAGCAAGTCTTCAAACATCAGAAGGTAAAAGTTCTTAACACCTCAAGTAATTTGAATGGCTCACGGCATGAGCTGGTGACAGTACTCTGTAGTTGTTAGGGCCCTCAGGACCTCATAAGCCTTAATGGCCCTCATCAGCTTCAGCCAGAGTCTCCCGCAACCCTGCCCGTAGGCCCTGGAGCTCACTTAGTCCCTGCCTGAGCTAGACCACAGGACTGCCTGCCTCCAGCCTGGCCATGGGCCTCACTGATCCAGAGTCTGACGTGTGAGCTGATTGCTTTAGCTTCACTTTGTCACCACGGACTTGCCCAGAGATCATGACTCGGTCACACTTGCCAGGTACAATCCTGACTCACAGACAGACTGCCAGTTTGACCTTGGACCTGTCTTATCACCACAAACTTGTCTAATGGTCTGAATTCTTGGTTGAACATAGAATGCATTAGGTTGGAAGGGACCTTTAGAGGTCATCTAGTCCAACCTCCCTGCAGTGAGCAGGGGCATCCTGCCCTGCTTCTGCATTGAGTCGGCGAGAACCCTGCCCTGTTGACCATGGCATTGTCCTTGGCTCCTCATTCCCTATCGGACCAGCTGCCCTTGCTGCTTCCTGACTAGTGCAAAAAAGTTTCATCTTACCAAAACAATACTAAAAGTATGAGCCATAGACCAATCCTTACTGTGCTGTAGTCAAGGAGTTACGTCCAGTGATGTTGGTGATCTTTTTGTTTGCGAATCTCGCTGGGAAGCCCATCCAGCGAAGGAAGCTCCTGTTAGGAGTGTGCTTGTTTCATGAGCAGATGATTTCTGTCCCACAACTCCTTTTCTGGAATAACCACAGAAAAAAATCCAAGAAAAGGGAAGTTTAGCCTAAGCAGTTTTAAAATGAGTTAAAGATCACATGGCTGAGTTTAAACTTGGGCTTAACAGGCATATTTCACTACAGACAAAGTCTAGCTGCAACCTAGAATAGCGTGGAATAATCATTTTTGTCTCTTGGATGCATAGAAATTCTGTAACTGTACTGCAAACCTGAGTGCCAAGCAGCTGCTATATTGTTCAAAGAGTGCCAATAAATATGTCAGTTATTTCTAAGAGAATGCATCTATTATTAAGGGATATTCTTAGCATAGAAATTTTTCAGATTTAAGGGATTTTATTATATTTTGTTTTGGATTGACCTAGGCTTTGCTGACCTAAACAGCAAAAAAAAAAAATCTCAATCCTGAAGACAATTTTTAATAGAAAAATGTTGTTCCAGTTTTCAATTCATGAAACACATCTTCAGAACTATTTTTTTTCCTTAAACATTTTTTTATATTTTTATATATATGTAGAAAGATAGAATTTGGTTCTCTTGACTTCTCAGTTTAGCTAACCACTCTGTTTAGCTAACTACTTTGGTGTTAAAAGGTAAACATTAGTGATGTGGCAGTGAAGTCTGTGAAGCAGTTAGTAGTGTAATATACACATAAACAGAATGTTTTTTAATATCTGAAATAGTAACTTTGAGACTGTGCTAGCTTTAAGTCCATTATCTCCATCAGTAGCACTTGCGTATGTAATACATAAAAGGTATTTTTTAATTGTTATGCAGGTCTTGTTTGACTGCAAGGCCACTGGGTACTGTTCAACATGAAGGTGTAGTGTCCTTAGGCCAACTTTTTTATTTGTCTGAACAAGTTGAGACTTTCAGAGTAACATTTTATCTTGCCTTTGTTTTGCAGAATCAAGTCTACCAAAACCATACAGCAGAAAGCTTAACTACACCATTGCAGAACAGCAGAAGAGGGTGGCTTTGAGGGAAGACTGGTGCTGCCAACAATGATGCTAGGATGCTAAGTGTACAGTGAGATTCATGTTATTTTGATGTGCTGCATCTGTACACCTGAAAACTAGATGCAGAGTGAAAATTACTATGGAGAAAAGGCTCAAGGCCCAGTACTAACAGGAAGAAAGAAATCCTTCTGGGGCTGTGTGCCCTATCTCCACAATGAGTGGTAACTTGTGTGAAGAAATAATGAAGGAAAGAAGTGTAGTATTGTAGTGTGCTGTTTATTTGCTGTTTTTTTTCTAACCTTATAAAACAGTTTGAATGTTATGGAAGTTTTCTGATATAACTTCATGACTCTTCCTTTTTCCCCAAGCACCTACACATCATCATAGTTTACAATTAAACCAATTTCTTAACAACAACAAAAAATTATTGAAATGCCAAATAACATAATGAAAACCATTGCAAGAATCCCTTCTGCTGGTAGTAAACAACAAAATTGAAAAGGTATGTGGAAAAGGAACATTAGCATCAAGCAACACAGTCTCACTGGTAGTGAAGAGCTGAGTGTTTGCAGCCGGAATTAGTGAGAACCAAGAATAGCTGTTCACTGCTCAAGTTCATGGACTAGTTCCTTGTCTGTGAGCCACTGCATGGCTGTGAGTGTGAAGGACTACTCACAGGTACCCGTGTGTGCTGAGGCAGGGGTCAGTGATTTAAATTAGTGGGACAGTAGGGTAAACCCCTAACTGCTGTCAGCTCTGTTCCTTCAGCTTTGTCTCAGCACCCGAGAACAAAGGGGCCACAGCTTCATCCTTATTTTCTAACTTCTCTCTTTTATACCTTTCAGTTCCTCACTGAATTAGAGGTGATGGTTCAATCTACATTACAAGTCTTCATGAATTTCCTGCCATAGATCATCCTAGAAAAATCTCCCTTTTTCTTCCCCATCTGCTCTCCAGTAACCTGGGTGTTTGTCTCAGACCTGTCTAAGGCAGAAAGTCCTACCAAAGCAAGGAAAGAACAAATACTTTTTATCATTAGAAAGACAGAAAAAAAAGACCTTTTTTTCTACACTAAGCAGCTCACAAGGACAAAAGTTGATAATTTTACATAATAAATATGTCTTTATTTCATCTCTGATCATTCACTTGTTCAAAAGCTGTTGCAGGCCAGTATACTAACTCCCAGATAGACCAGTAATTATTGTAGATTTAAGCCAACTAAAACCAAAAAACTGTCAGGCCTGACTATTGCACAAGGGGATCAGACTAAAAGGCTGACACATTACTACCTTTTCAGATTAGCAAAGCCGTGGATACAGGCTTCCCCCCATCATTCCTAAAATGATGCTAATCCCCAGACCTAAGGTTTTGCAATTCTATAGCTGGACAGCACCTATACTAAAAGGATTTTCCATCACTGCTGTCTGCTTAGCAGATTAGTTATAAGAGGGGACTCTACAGAACAGGCTGTGCTTGACCTGCACAGAATCTCCGGTTGTCTTCATTTTTTCCTGTGTGGAAAAATTCTCAAGAACTAACAATTATTAGTGGAAAAACTTTAAAATAATGTCTATACTTTACTAACTACAACACCTCAAATTTTCCTTTCCTAAAAGGGAAGGACCAGTGGCCCAACACAGTTGTGGCTAAGAAACTTCTTAATTTAATCCACTGTGACACAGCATAAACTATGCCATGAAGCTGGCACTAGTAAAACTATATTTAACACTATAGCAGTAAGAAAATCTACACAGTGAAAGTGCATGAAGAAGTATGTATGCAGGTCTCCTATAACTTCAGCTTTTTTTTTTTCCTTTTTTTTTAAGTGATCAAGTATAGCTAGAAATAATTAGCTGATTTTAAAACTTTTATCTTGCTTTGAAGCCATCTGGGCCCACTTTAACTTGGTGGGCTAGACGTTATGATGGAAGAAATCATGCCGAGGAAGTAGCATGTCTTCTCCCCTCACAAGTTAAGGCATTTCATAGTGTGATACACCATAAACAATGACTCTCTGAGTCATAATCTGGGAAATGCACCACTGTATAGAGCAATCGGTCTAGAACAATAGTAAAGATGACAACTTCTCACCAACTAAAGCTCTTTGTGGCTTCTTTTATACCTCTTGGTATTGGGTCCTTGACCTTCCCCTTTGCTCAATATTCTGAGTCCTATGACTTCCTCTTGTTCCCATTTCTCCTTCTGCAACCTATTACTCCCTAGTTCTGCCTCAGACCATTCTTTTTATGTCCTAAAACTCACACTGTGCTCTCAAAGACTTTGCTTATGAGACTGCAATCTCCATGTTGATATTAAGGGCTGAGGAAGGAGAAGGTAGGGTGTTCTTAGTCCTTTCAGCATAGGAAGGAAATAGATAATTTTTAGAACTGCTTTGGTCTCTTTACTATGGAGGATTTGATGCTGACACTTTTAGTTCTCTCAAGCCAAAGTCTAACTATTTATCCAATTACTTCTTTTGCTGTTTCTTGCACAAGCTTTCATACAGAACACAACTGAGGATGTCCCCACCAAAACAGTATTTTCTGCTCTATTCACACCAGAAGGCAATCAGAACCTGCGTGTGATTTTCCATCCTCCTAGCAGTTCATAGACATCCAATCAAAGACAGCTGATGTAGAGACAGCTGGAAGACAAAGTGTCTTTTACAGAGAAGGAATATGGGAATAAGTAAACAGAAGGGCCAGAAATCCTCATCCTAGGGAAATGTGGAACTGACACTGGAAGACTGTGAGGTCAGTATGTCCCCAGAACGAGAGGGTATGAGTTCCAGCCACATATAAATCCTAATTTTGGAGGCTTGAGCTCAGGTGAAATTCTTCATTACATAAAAATTGTAAGGAAGATACAAAAAATCTACAGTGATTTCAAGTATTTAAAATCTGTTCTCAATCAAACTGTAACAAAGAGGATTTCCAGAGTTCTGAATGAAAAAGTTTTCAAACATTCAAGTTTAAGATATTACTGTACTTGAAAATTATTTCAGGCTGAGACAAGATGTGCATTTGATGGTAACATCACTACAAAAATATTCTACATCTAGAAGCTTATCACATAACGTGATTACCTTACTCTAGCTTGTATTCTAAAACAAGCATGTCTGTACAAGAAGTTATTCAGTAAGAATTCTGCTTTTATTCTTGGATAATTCCATGTGCAGTCAAGCCTTTAGTCAAATCAGCACAACTCTGTATGTAGATAAATTGTTGGTCTATCCCTGCGTGCATTTACAGGAAATCTGCATCTCTTTCTAAATGCAGCTGACAGATCTGAAATCGTCACAGTTGTTTGCAGAATAAGCCTAGATCTTACAAGCCCTCAACCTTATTAACCTATTTCTTGTGTTCTTTGGAGGTTTTGTGAACTGCATATCCTTCATATTTGGTGTTCAATGTCATTACCAAACTAGTAAGTACCACCGAGAGAAGGAAACCCCTTTTTCTTCCCTTGTTTGCTGAGTAGCCAAAAAGGAGAGGTTTTGAGCGTGACAGTGCTCCATCAACTTTATAGAACAGTCCAGGAGAAGAAAGCAAAGTGGCTTTGTTTTTCTTTTAGGGGAATAAAAGAATAAAAATAAAAATTATTCCAGTTCAGTAAAAAAAACCCAACACATTAGACCTTTTCACCATAAAGGTTTTCCTTTATTCACATGGCCTGAGTATTTGTGTTTGTCACCTGTGTTTGCCTAGTTCTGTCACGGTGTTGTCACAAAGCTTTAATAAAACATTAATGTCCATGCCCCAGAACTTCCACTGCTACATTTCTATCATTTATCTCTGTTACTGATTTTAGCTGTGGTGGCTTATTAGAAAAGTAATATATAAAAATA
>NW_009694805.1:0-4179 GCF_000703405.1 Apaloderma vittatum
GTGCCTTTTGCAACCAGACTTGCCTATCCCTGTTACCATGGTTTAAATAATTGCCACCAACCTGATGGGTGACAGAACACAAAACGTTTCTCCTTTAGAGCTGGGAAGCCGCAGTCTGTGAGCATGCTCAGACCACTTGTAGCCGAACTGGTGATTTAGGAGAGCTGCTATGGAGGTGTCCAGAGCACAAGTACTGCTCAATGGCCATAAACATACTATTGCCCTTCTCTTAATCTTACTGACTTCAGACCATCAGCAATACTATTCCTCCTCCATTTCATTCCTCTGTTAGAAGAGGTAAGACCGCTTCTTTCTCGATTCTTTATGAACCCTGATTGCCCTTTGGGACACAGTAAGGAATTTCCATTTACATTAAGGGCTTAACAAGGAACTTCATCTACAGTAAGGAACCAATAATGAATTTTCATTTATGTGATTTTGAAAAATATATTTTTAGGAAAAACAGATGTTTATAGCACATGAGAATTTCACAAAATGAACGAATTGTCCAGCCAGGTTACTCCAATGTTGATGAAATGAAATCCATCGAATGTAAGACTAAAGGATAAACTGACACATTCTGAAAAAGTACTTAACGTAACAAAACATTGTTGTAAACAGCAAGCTTCACACTACTATCACAACACACTTTCTACATAGTGAGTGGAAAAAAAAAAAGCATTTAACTTAGCAATTGAGTTTTCCTATATATTTCTAACATAATTTGCGGCAATTTGTCCAAGAAAATCCTCTCATTATCAGCACATTAAAATTAGAATTATACATTGGATGGAGCACTTTGAATCTCAGAAATGATTACCTATGAAATTGCTTCTAGAAGAAAAGTTCTTTCCTGTAGAAACATTGTATATAATATACAGGTAGAAGCTACAGTATGCCATTTGTGCAAATTTTCAAAAATTAAGACTTTTCGGTTCCTGCACAATTTCATTTTTAATAATGAATAGTTTTCTTCTGCTTAGTAATTCACGAATGATTACAGAAAAGTGAATAAATGTTTTTCTCTGTAATTAGCTTGGGTATAGTAATTTTTCAGGTTATGAGAAGTTCTTTAATGAAAGAGCATTTCTTTGTAATAATTTATTAAGAGTGGTTTATAGTGTACTCAAAATAAGAAACTGAAACAGAAAGTATGTTACTGCAAAGTAATGAAAGTTTTAAAATTACCAGCCTATTAGAGACAGAGAGTAATTATTAGAAAATATTTTATTTGTTCTGCAGACACCCTGTTACAAAGAGTGGAATTTGCAGGATTCAAATGTATTGAATTTTACCAAATATTCTATTTACAAATAAGTATGTTTAAATTGCTGTATTTTGTTACTGCTGAAGGAAATGTTACTCATGTTAAGTTCTTATTTTGACATAAACTTTATTTTAGTATTTTTCCAACATTTGGTTTAAGATAACATAGTTAATAAAAAACATGCAATGACTCATCTTTTTATTATGCACATTAATATATTGCTTTCATTGTCATAAATTTGATGATTAGCAGAAATAAAATTCAGAAATATTTTAATACCAAATCAACCCTTAGTGTATTTCTGTTTACATGTCATGAAATGTATCTTTTCTTTATTTTGAACTGGTAAAAAAATATAAATATCTACCTTACCATTTTTTTCAAATTGCTTTTTCCATACACTCCGCATCAACAGCAGACATCAATAAGGCTTGAACCAACCTTGACGTAAATTATTTTGGTTTAACAGCAAACTCTTTGTTCCCTTTAACTGGACCAGACGAGTTCAGACTACTCCAGGGAGGGACTAAACCCAAGATAAATGAGCTCTCCAAGGCAACACAGCCTCCATCCTAAACAGGTTCCAGCTCAAAAGCATTGGATAACCACAGGTACAAGTAAAAATTGCGGGGAAGAAGTTATGTACCAGTGAGATTTTTCCATGTGTGGGCAAGCCCTCACATAACCACATTCCAAGCCGTATCAAAATATGAGGGGAATGACTGATCAGCTCCCACCTTGCCCTCTCCTCTTTAATGTGTCTACAAATATTCAGTGTAGAAGCTTTGGGAATTGCACAGGACACAGTTATGTCTGGGAAACCCTCATCTGCAGCATGTTTCAGGGGAAAATGTGTAGTGTAAAATGGGTAATGATTACAGGCTGCTTAGGCTTCACCAGGTAGGTATTCTACAATTCCTAGAACAGATAGATAAGTCTACTCCAAAAACGTGAAAAACATCACAAGCAGCCTGATCTAGTGGAGGATATCCCTGCCCATGGCGGGGGGGTCTTTAAGGTCCCTTCCAGCCCTGACAATTCTATGATTCTATGATCACTTGATTATAAACACTGTTGATACTTGAATGACTGGTTAACCTTCAAAAAGTGCCCTTAGTATTTAATCTGAACAAACGGATACTGTAAAAAAGATGGTATTTTACTGCCCTCTAACGGCTGGCGATAAAAGGCTTTTTTTTTTTCCCATTTATTCCTTTCTTGGCTCTCCCCAAAAGGCCACTGTGAGACGAAGTCTTCCAGCCAGAAGAAAACCTCACATAATTACCCTCACATGCCAGTTGCCCTCACATGCCAAGACCTGTGGAAAGTAATTGTACGGCATCCTGGGCATGTTGGAGAAACAAAACCGGCATGCTGTTGGGTGGAAGACTTATTCAAATCAGAGCCATTGATGCTAGTTAACCAAAATGTATCTAAAACATTAGTGACTTAAACTTCAGCTCTTGGGTAAGTCTTAGTAATCTAAATTTATAAGCTTGCAAGGCTCTTCTGATGTGGCTGAGAGAACAGGTATCTTGAACAGCAGTTCCAGACTTTTTATATCACTGCCTAGAGATTCTACGCATGGCAAATTCAAGGATAAAATATTTAAATCCAGACTTTTAAGCCTTTTCATTTTATGATGAACTGCTGTTCACATCAGCTACAGAACCTCTCTAGTGAGTAACTGCTTCTCGGTGTCAGGAAAGGATTTACAGTCCAGACCTTAATAATACCAATGCAAGCGAATGATTACTTGAGTTGTTCAGTTCCGACAGTCAAAAAACTCAGCTATTATAAATGTGACAATCAATCACATTTAAGTGTCATACAACTACTAAGCATAAATTATAGTGTGACTCACTTTTCAACCAGGGAGGAAGAATAAACTGGTAAAGGATCAGTTCATTTCAAATACATAGTTCAGGGATGTTGTTTTCCTGCAGAGCGCCATGGATAAAGAGTCTGTCACCACAGTAAATGCAGAAACCTTAATGCAAGCACATTTTAGATTAATGTGAAGATCCAATGACTACTACCATTTTTTGTGGCTTGTATAAATTTCACAGACAGCATCTAATTTGTGTTGCTGATTTAATCCTGCTCAGCATTCAGGCCTTTACATGGATGTTGCATGTGGAAAATTTACAGCATTTTCAATATTTTCTGACAGTGGTTCTTGCAGTTCATCAAACATCTCTTCAACCTCGAATTTCAATGTCCCAAGTCGGGTATTTTCAGAGAAAATTTGTTATAAAACAAAAAAAAATATATTGGTTGAAAAGAATGGTTATGAAAACTTAGATCTGTATACAAGCAAATATTTTTTGAGTGTGCTTCTTCACTGAAATAGGACACAAATATAAAAATTTCCATTTTCCAAAACCTTTTTCTAATCCTTCCAAAACCTTTTTCTAATCCTGAGAGCTTTTGATTCGATTTGGTTGTTTTCTTTCTCTTCAACTCCTCCTTCTTAAGCAATACGTGAACAACAGCTGTGCTCCCACTGAGCTGGCTCTTACAGTCATCTTGGAGCAGTAATAACAAGATCGAGAAATACATTCCGTTATCATCTGAAATGTGCCTTAATTATGCGTGTAACAACAGCTCCAAGCCATATTGATTCAGCAAGGGGTTTTCACTAAACTAATTTTAACCAGTGCTGAAATTTCCAGGCCTATCTTATTGCAAAGGGAAGTTTTTGCACAGCTGGGATAGTTGCAGAGAATGTTTCAGTTTTTCCTCTTTAAAAAACCCTATTCTTACAACTGCAGTCACTGAAAGAGACAACATTCCTCACTTGCGCTACCACTTCTACAATCAATGTATAGACTCGTTTCATCAAAGCACATTGAATAAGTGGTATATTTGAGAATTGTGTACATGTGGTGTGAACCTAGCTGATCAGCAGG
>NW_009694805.1:4210-15659 GCF_000703405.1 Apaloderma vittatum
TTTGGTTGATTTTGCCAGTCAGAAATTTATGGTGAGGACTAGGAGAAATTTAGTTGTAAGTAGACAGGGAGCAACTCCATCACAGGCAGAAATCTGAAGACTGAATTTTATTACATGGTGAACAAAGAACTGCTTTTATGGCATTATTGCTTTAAAAGAGAAGCTTTTCTCTGTATCTATTCATCAGCCAAAGTGCTGTCTGTGGGGTAGTAAATCATGAGTCTTATGGACCTACTTCACATAACGCTGCAGATGTCGATGAGAATGGATGTGGATACCCAGCAGATGACACCATTGTTTGTGTGTCAGCGCTACTGGAAAGTGTGTCAGGAACAACTGCAGCCATCAGAGCAGTAAATGCACTATGCTCCATAAAAGAGCATATTAAGACAAGTTAAAATTAATTTAGAGACTCAAAGAGAAGACTAAAAGAGCAAACCCTTTCTGTCTGGATAATAGTTGGTTCCTTGTCTGCAAGGGCAATGAACTGGGTGCTGAAAGCAAAGAGAGACTCAAATATGTTTTCAGCTCTGCTACCCCACATGCATTCTGTTGCAGCTTTGCTTCTCTTCAGAGGTCATCGACACTCAGTTCTTTAAAACAATCTGTCAGGCCATACTGAACATATACACATACTCTGGAAAATGCTTTTTCTGTCCCTGAGTCAATATAGAAGGAAAGTTTTTTCCAGTCCAACCTCTGTGCAGTATCTGATATATGAAAAAATGAGTTAGAACTAAAAATACTGGCATTACCATAAGGACTTTGATGTAAACAGCAAACTGTCAGAGTCTAATTGTAACATTATATTTTGAGGTCCCTTCCAACCCCTAATATTCTGTGATTCTATGATTATTAATGTGTAAAATACTGATATACAAAGAGCTATAGTTTAACTAGTCTAAACCTATTCTTATCCACATAGTGGATTCGAACAAAAGCCTCCTGAAAAGCTAGTCTCAACCTCTTTGCCCATCTTCTGTTCAAGAGTTCTGTAGGAAAAGAGTGTTAGAGGTCTCTCTCACTTAAAAGGTAAGGCATATCTTGACAAGATTTCCAAAATTAATTGCATTTGGATCTCAAGCCTGAGTTTGGAATCAACTATGTATTTCATCTCCTCTCATGTCTCAACCTTGATTCTTTGCATCATACCTAGTATTATTAGGACAGTATTAGTTAGTTAGTGTTAAGACTAAAACCTACTCAGATTTTAAAGACCGCTTGGCTGAATTTCTGCTCATTGCACACTTCCTGGTACTATATAGCTCCTAATTGTCCATCAGCCTCATAGGAATTGGATTACTTCACTTTATTTTTGTTATTCCCTCCCTATAATTTTATCCCACATGTTTCATTTTAATCTTACATATAGTCCCATAGTTGTCTTATGTGTCTACAGTCAGCATGTCTGCCTTTGCAAGGTGGGTCCACAGACATTTCTACCTGTGCAACTAAGATGATAATCAAATTTGCTTTGTCAAATTTGAACATCACTTTTCAAAGACTTTGCTATCAAGTAGAACAGAGTCAGCACAGCATGATACAAAGAAATTTCCTTTTTTGTTTGTTTGCTTTTTTGCAGTTTTGGCATTCTTTCATTAGTTTTTCTTGACCATAAAAGGTCCTGTAAACTTTGTGAAAGGGAAAAAGTCTTTCTGCAAATGGACATTTGCTCCATACCTATAATGAAACACTAGAGTATATTTCCTTCATATGTTCTGCAAAAATCAGTCATTTATGACATGCGCCAATAGAGGAAATAAAAGCCATTCTCTTGCTTTGAACATCTTGCCTAAATGAGTGATTTACAAGACTACAAATATAATTGCGTTATCGGAAAAATAATCCCAAAAGAAAAGCTATAGTTCTAAGACCAACTTTGTAGAGTTATACGAAGATTTGACTTGCCAATTGCTCAGAGATTTTACCCTAACTGTGGGCAGCAAATCTTCTTTGTAGTCTCTCTGATGTATAGGTGGACACTTCCCTATTGCCCACCTGCCCTTTGGCATGGGAAGTGGCCTTCCACATGCTGCAGCTGGAAGTACCCTCTTCACAGGAGATTTCCACTTCCCCCAGCCAGAAATCCTTAAATACAATTTCCGTGCCCATCTCTGGCCACGCTGCAGGGTTAATGCTACTTAACGCTCACACCTTCAAGGAATCAGTCTACCAGGAAAGTATATTAATACTTTTCTTTCTGGCCAGCAATGTGTTCTGCCGATGATGGGAAAGAAAGACTATATATATTGTATATGCATGTATATTTCTAGTATACAGAAACTGAATCTGATTGTAGGATGTGTTACTACAGCTGACAACGCACTGACCCACAAACAGTCAATAGATGATTCATAAGCCTTTCAAGTTTGGAGTTTTCCGTGTAAATGACTATTTTCTTTTCCCCAATGAATGAGGAAATTACAGTGTGCTGTTCAGCAAAGAAACCTGACAGGGTGTCTAAAGGCATGTCCCAAGCAGACTCCAGCAGTGAGATTCCTGTAGAATCCCTATTACGTTATTCTGTGCTGTGGGCAGAGGGTCATCATTGCATAGCTATGTAGGGAATCCTTCAAAGTAGGAGTATTTATGCTCAGTAAGGCTTTCTACTAGCAGAAGTCAAAAATTTTTATTCTATGACCATTTCAGGTGGTGTAAGAGTCAGATATGTACGTATGTTGGTATATGTGCATAAGGACATACAGATTTGGTTGTGATCACACTACCATTCTGCTCAGTCTTAATGATCTCCACATGCACTCTCAATCCAAAAGAGCAAGAGGGAAGTCAGATCAATGAGCAATCTCCCTTTTTTTGGCAAATAAATGAATCTTACTTTCAAGCAGGTTTCCCTCTACATCACATATAACTTCTTCTGTGACTCCGAAGCATGCTGGGTCAAAAGACAATATGTCAACTCTACTGTTATCTCCTGCTTTGTATCCTCCGTCCTCATCAGCCTCCTAGTGAAGTTCTTGCATCTCTTTCAAACCATTTTCTTCTTTCTAGGTATTTCAAAATGTCATCCTGTGCCTTTTTTTCATTACCATCACCCCTCAGCTACCAGCTTTGGATGTAGTCATTTGTGTTCATGACTTTCCACATTGCTCCTTTCCTGCCTACCATTCACCTGCGTACCAGTGCCATTATTACATCCAAACTGCACTCTAGTTTATTAACAATGACTGCTCCAAAGACTGATATTCTCCATATGTAACAGAGATTCTTACCTCCTGACAATTTATCTAAAAAAAAAATCAATGTCTAAGCTTTATAAATTTTAACGCATTTTCCCTCAAATCTCATAGAACTTGTGCAATTGCATACACATTTAGCTGATCCGGTAATGAATGATCTATTCTCATAATTTTCCATGGATTTGCCTGAAATTTTCTAAGGCTTTTCACTGCACACAAATATTTATTCCCATTATAGAGATATCTGGAATTTAAATGCACTCAGGGAATTTCTTTACTTTCCCAGAGCTTTTTGTGTGCATACCAGAGCAGAATAAAGCAATGTTGAACTTACTTATTTGTGCCAGGTTTCAGCTTTGTAAAGTTTCTGGAAAAATGGTAATTATATTTCTGGAAGCTTTTGGAAAGTCAGTATTTTCTTCATCAAACTCGGGAACAAAAGAAAAAATAAAAGCTTCTCTTCTCTATGAAACATTAAAAGAAAAATAAAATCTTGAAATGTTTTGTGTTGATCCCTTCTAAAATATTTCTTCCTGTCTACTGGTGAAGAGTCATAAATGCAAAAGCCTCAGCTTAGCCAAAATATTACAGCTCTGGGACAGCTCTTTAGATGGTCTGCTAAACTGGGGTGCCCAGAAAGCCTTTCCCTTAAATCCCAAAAAGCAAGGACAATGTCTTGGCAAGCAAGAGACAAGCTTAGATGCTGTGTTCCCTTTGGTCTGCACTAAAATCAAAGCATCCAATTTCTCAGTGAAGTGTAGTGACTTAAACAAATCTGCATTCTCCAGTGGAAACTGTTCCATGAGCAGTTTCTTAGATGTTCTCATTTCTATGTATAAATTCACATATACATCAAGTACACACTGTGTTTCAGTTACCCTTATTGTAGCTTACAGACAGTAGTATATTAAAATTTATTTATATTTTACTTACATTTGCTTTCCTTACACGTAAAGCACTGTAGTCCCAGGAGGTGCAGCATCAGTGTTTTATAGCCTTCCTGATAAGTGAACCCTACTAAGATAATTCGAGGGTGTTTCACCTAGATGTCCAATCATTTTCTAAAAACAGGTCTCAGAATGCCACTCCATCTGATAATATAGATGGGTCATATAGTGGGCCATATGTAAGACATTCACTCAAGAATTATGTTTCCAGGTCTCCACCAATACCCAGAAGGTTGCAGCTGCATGGAAACAGAACTAGAATGTGTTGCTGGTCATTTAAAGTCTGGTCCACTTCTTTCAAGTAAAAAACCCCTCCTGTAAGTAGAGATCCCTTTGCTCTCCAGTATAAAGCTATTTTACAAAGAAATTATTAAACATAATTTGCATAGTGCTACACTAGCAAGTAAGGGCCCTTCGCATTCAGAGACTGCAGAAAAGGTTGACTCACTATAGATATTTACCAGGTGATTTACTAGTATAAAGTGATTGCTGTGAGAATTTTGCTGCAAGGCCCACTTCATTTTGGAATTCATCTAATAAAACGTGTATGTCAACACTATAAACCAGTCATTTAATACAGACAGTATGAACAGCACACAGAACACATTTACTTCTCTCCTCTAAAGAGAGCTTGGGGTGTTAGCTGAGATGTGCATTTTACAACATTCTGCACTGGTGTAACATAATGGAATGTGCCCAAAGGCCTTCCCGGGCTCTGACCCTGTGTCAGCTGTACACAGATGTAATTTCTGATTTTTGACAGTTGTAACTCCAACCAGTTAAGGTGTAATTTAAACATCAGTTACCAATTACTTTTAGGTCACTCACACACAACCAAATCCATTCTGTGATTTTCTTCCAGGTGAAGTTTTCAGCAAGCATACAAACGTGCTAAAAAATGTGTCTTGAGGTTATTAACTATTACGTGAGTCCTGACGTATACAGAATGAACAAAAGCAATATGCAGCCACCTGTGTGATCACTTTTTTTAAAAGTATAGCATGGCATTTGCCTTTGAAATTAATTTTTTCAATCATATTGTTCTTCCAGTGTAGTCAGATGTGCTCAGATGTAGGCAGTTTTGTGTGCAATATACAGAGATCTAGTCTTCCTCCCCACCACAGAAAAATAAGTAAGCAGAAAATAAGTCTGTCTAATAAGAAATCTTGTCATGAAACTCCACCTTACCATTTAAAAACGTTAAACAAAGCATCTTTTTTATTTTTTCCTTTTTTATTTCTTTTTTGATGCTAAGCTACCATAGAAACCAATTGCAGAATTATGCAAGTAGCTGTACACATGGCAAGCTCTCCTGCATAGTCAATCCTCTCACAGACCTCTCACTAGTACTTTTTTTTTTCAAGCTATGTGGTGTCTTCCACCTTCTTTGTGTAGTAGGATGGTCTTTCTATTGGAATTTGACTTGGAGAGCTTCCAGTACAGATTGTTGTTACACCAGACCTTAATTTAGTAACGTGCTTAAAATGGCAGAAGACGATAAATATGGGATTAAAAAACATTTGTATTCTAAGAAGTTAATGAAGCATGATTATCCCTGTTTTCTTACCTTAACTCTACCAGTTTTTTACAACAGAAATCCGTTCAGACAATATCAAGGAAAGCATTCTTTAGACTACGCAAATTTTGGAAATTGTGAGTAGATTATTGTCCTATTTTGCCTTTTTAAATAACCGATTGCCTCTTAGGTATCACAAAGCAACCAGCCTTCCGCAGTCCAGGAAAAGGCATCTAAACTTCAGCCTTTCAAAGTCTCATCCAACCAGTATTCTGAATATTCCAGTAGCTTGAGAAAGATGTGAGCACTTCATGAATTTTAACTCCTGCTGTGGCTCTAATTGCACACTGGAGCAAAGACAAATCATTGAACTTCTTTTTGTCTCATTATCCACCCATTATAAGCTTAATTTATTATGTGTACCTGATACTGCCTTGCTAGTTGATGTTCACAAAACATATGGGCCAAAGAGTATTTACAGCATTAATACATATCTACTCAGGCACCCCTATCACTTCTAAGAGCTGACACAAGCTTAGTGTCTTTGAAAATCAGGCTAATCTTTGTGGTTTCTTACCAAGTTTTGAATAACAAGATACAGGTATTGATATTTTGATAAATATTTTGTAAATGTAAAGTATTTTTACTATGTCAATCTTGGTCTAAAAAGCATACAAATAAGACTTAGGCAAAAGTTGTCGATTGCATAGTAGCAAGACATACTCACCTCAGTGCAGTGCAAAATAACTTTATCGATGATATGGATGAGGAGATTGAGTGCATCCTCATTAAACTTGCAGATGACACCAAAGTGAGTGGGAGTGTTGATCTGCTGCAGGGTAGGAAGGCTCTGCAGAGGAATCTGCACCAGCTGGATTGATGGGCCGAGGGCAGTTGTATGAGTTTCACCAAGGCCAAGTGCTGGATCATCCACTTGGGTCACAACAACCTCCAGCAGTGCTACAGGCTTGGGGAGAAGTGGCTGGAGAGCTGCCAGGCAGAAAAGGACCTGGGGGTGCTGGGCAACAGCTGGCTGAACGTGAGCCAGCAATGTGGCCAGGTGGCCAAAAAGGCCAAGAGCGTCCTGGTTTGTATCAAAAATAGTGCGTCTAGCAGGGGTAGGGAAGTGATTGTGTCCCTGTACTCAGCACTGGTGAGGCCACATCTTGAGTACTGTGTTCAATTTTGGGCACCACAGTGTAAGAAAAACATCAAGGTATCGGAGCGGGTCCAGAGAAGAGCAATGAAGCCAGTCACGGGTCTAGAGAACCTGTCTTACCAGGAGCGGCTGAGGGACCCGGCATTGCTTAGTCTGGAGAAGAGGAGGTTGTACATTGCTCTGCGCAGCTACGCGAAAGGAGCTTGTAGCAAGGTGGGGGCTGGTCTCTCCTTCCAAGTAACAAGTGACAGGATGAGAGGAAATGGCGTCAAGTTGCACCAAGGCAGGTTTAGATTGGATGTTAGGAAAAATTTCTTTACTGAAAGAGACAACGGAACAGGCTGCCTAGGGAAATGGTTGAGTCAAGATCCCTGGAGGTATTCAAAAAACATGTAGACGTGGCACTTCAGGACATGGTTTCGTGGTCATAGTAGTGCTGGGTTGATGATTGGACTAGATGATCTTAGAGTTTTTTTCCAACCTTAATGATTCTATGATTCTATTCATAAAGCACATTTTCAAATCTTATCCCAGCATTATTCCAACTATAAAATATTTTAAAAGATTAAGTCAAATGCTACTGCTCTTTCAGTAACAGTCAGTCTTTTATGAGATAGAAACTTCAAAAAATTTCCACTCACAGTTTTTTGTCTTTCAAGTTGTTCTCATCAACTGACTGAAAGGTTTCTGTTTCCTCCATTTAACAGTAGTCTGTCAGTTTTTAGATAGTATTGTTTTAGTTTCTGCATTATATGTTTTTGTCAACAGGTGATTCAGTCATGAACGTTTCGCTAGTTTGAAACCTGGGACACTCAGAGATCTACATGAACTGGAACAGCTGTGAGTGCCCACTTTCTCCCCATTTGTAAAAGCACCACTCATCACTGCGTGTGTTTATGGCATTGAGGTAAGAAGAAAAGAATAAGGCAGTAAAGCTATGCCTGCAAATGACATTCTGCACAAAAAATCTGGAAAGACTACTGAAGTTTGCAACTACAGTCACACAGGTAATGTTTCAATTTCTAGAGATAATATCTAGGCCTAGTTATTTTGGATTTGCACAGGAGAAGCTCCCTCACGATTTGCTCATCTCACCTATTTTTTAATTTGTTTCTTTACAAGGACTGGGGATGCAGTAAACTATTATTTCTTTCCAGAATTCTAGTTTACAACCCAATAATGACAATTTCACAGCAGTTATTTACTGGGCTAAAGTCTCTGGGTTTTTGGTAAGTGTTGCTTTTGCACATTTTCATACTGATATTGTTCGATAACCAAGTACCTTTCCTTTCTATCTTTTTGTTTTTCCTCCAAGTTCTTTTCTTTCTTCAAGACTTTCAAACATCTTCTTCACGAAGGAATCACACTTGTCAGCTCCCTCCTCATGCTTACCACTTTGGATCCAAATTTGGATTTCTCATAGGCGTCTTCCATGCTAGGACTATCTTTACTGTGTTTCTGTTAAAACTAAAGCAAATTCCTGAAGTTGCAAAACTGTTTAGAATCTTACCTCTTTTTTCAGAATGCCTACTGGGACCTCACAATCTAAACTGGAAGACCTTGGATACAACCAGCAGACACCTAGCATCCACTTTTAGAAAACTGACAGTATTCAGGGACTCGAACAATTTCCCATGCAGATATTGCTGTGATGACTATAACAAAAAAATCCATATAAGGCAGAGCTTACAGTATGCAGCAGGGAAACATGAAGTCCTATAAACATTTTCCATCATTCTCATCAAGTAAACCAGTCACCAATCGGGCGACAGAGCACTGGCACAGGCTGCCCAGGGAGGCTGTGGAGTCTCCTTCTCTGGAGACTTTCAAAACCCGCCTAGACACGTTCCTGTGTGACCTACTGTAGGTGATCCTGCTCTGGCAGGGGGGCTGGGCTAGATGGTCTTTCCAGGTCCCTTCCAACCCCTGGCATTCTGTGATTCTGTGAGTACCCGAAAACTATAATCTTGGTTTCTTAAAGAAGCTAGCAGCCAATTTTAATAGCATCAGGGAAATACATAGTTTTGCTAACAGAAAAAAATTTACTGCTAGCCCCTTGTCTCAGGGCAAAGAAGATGAAGAACTTTGTGATTCATTGACTCAGCTGTTTCAGCCAAGCTCATGGCAGGCAGCTGCTGGCATCAGAGCTGGCACCAGTATGAGCTTGAGAAAGGTCAGAGTATGTGTGAAAAACCTACAGTAACAGTACTGAGAATGTAAATTATTTAATAAACATATTTTTTTCTGAGTTGTTCAATTTAGGATAATTGTGAGTTATTCAATGAATAAATAAATACAATGAATAAATAAAATACACTTATATGTTGGTATCAAAAGTAACTATTTGTGCTGTTTTGCTACTAGTAATTTAACCTTTTTTCCTGTGTAGTTTCTGTAAAACCCAAATTCACTTCAAATTTCAAAGCCATGTAACTAAATCTAATCTTGGATTCTTCCCTCAAAAGTTTACATTTGCATATCTTTCTTACACTTACATATTGTGTTATGAAATATGATAAATCATCTGGTTTTCTAATCATGTTTTAATTTAGGAAAATCAATGATTTGTGACTCTTACCAAAGAGATCTGTACTCAGATGTGCCTTACTAACTGGATGCAAGTAAATGATGCAGAAGTTTCTTTTGATAAACAAACATCCTTTTCTGTGAATAAAAAAAATTAACCATTTGTTTATTCTGTTAGACCAAGACACTTTTAATGGTGTGACATTCTAAAACAAGAATAACTTTGCCAGAGTTGAACTTTACAGTGTTTCAAATTACTATCTAAAAACACCCACAGTCTTCTGCCAACAGAAATTTTTAGAGCTGCGTCTTGTTCTCTTGACTCTCATGAGTTTAGCAAAATTCTTTCGCTTTTGTTTCCCAAAATGAAAATGAAATTGGTTATTGTGAATGTATGTTTATACTACATCTTAGAATATACAGATTGCAATTAAATGTAAAATCTCCACCTAGTGGTCGCTACTTATTACGGTGCACAGATAGCATGTAAGAAATGCCAATGTATTAGCCTGTTATTGCTGAAATGGCTGGTGAGTTGGGTCATAAATGCAGACAAAACTACAATAAAGAAAAAGATATAACTTGCCTTATTTGATACTTATATTAATATTCAAACTAGGCAAAAAAATTGGGCTAATTTTGTAAGAAATAAATAAAGGAAGGTAAAAAAAAAATACTAGCCCAGAGCTTAAACTCACTGCTGTAAAACTATTGCAAAACACATGAATAAAAAGACTTTCCTTATTGTTATTCAGTGATATTGAAGCAATCATATTAAGATCTTAACTAAAACCACCTTCCTGGGATGCGATGCATTCGTACTGTAAGTAAAAGAAGTATGAAAACAAGGCAACAAAACCCTTTTGAATACGCGTGACTCTCAGTCCTCAACACAGCATTTGTCTCAATATATAAAGCCTCATTGGGACAGTTCTGCTATCGTCACGGAGATATTCTTAATTAACTGAATTATTGTATCTACAGTCACATGGCACATCTTCACAATTGTCACGATCTCTTGTTTCAACAAACAGCATAAGAAACAGGCATAACTGTAATAACTCTATTATCTCCTGTTTTGATCAAATCATGAGCACCAGGGTGCCTTTTAAGGTCCACTAAACCATGGGACTTGCAATCTGATCACGAAGCAGAAAAAATATAATATGCCTGTATCTCAGCCTGCAGATATTTTTGTCTTGTTGAATCCATGCCTCCTTCAGACTGGGTTTTCACTTTGCGGGAAATGTGAGCAAAACATTTTGTTGCTGCTAAAAGTAAATATATTGGTATAAATTAATGTAGAGTCTTGACCCTGGCCAGTGGCCAGATGCCCACACAGTTGGTCTATCACTCCCTCTTCTCTGCCAGATAGGGAGAGAAAATATAAGTAAGGGCCCATGGTTTGAGATAAGGACAAGGAGATTGCCCACATCTGCCATCCCAAGGAAAACAGTTAAATTTATTAAGAAACAAATCAGAGAAGAGTAATCAGAGAAGAAATAAAAACAGATCTAAAAAAAAAAAGAAATCACCTTCTCGCCTACCTCTCCCTTCTTCCCAGACTTAACAGCAATCCCAATTTATCCACCTCCTCCCCCCGAGTGACACAAGGGGACAGGGAATGGGGCTGGGTCAGTTCATCCAATGTTGTCTCCTTCTTCCTCCAGAGGAGGACTCCTCACTCT
Organism: Apaloderma vittatum; assembly: GCF_000703405.1. Taxonomy (NCBI): domain Eukaryota; kingdom Metazoa; phylum Chordata; class Aves; order Trogoniformes; family Trogonidae; genus Apaloderma; species Apaloderma vittatum. Next base: position 15,244 of record NW_009694805.1, read on the forward strand.
TCTCCTGGGTCACTGTGGGGTCCCTTTCACGGGAGACGATCTTCACACAATTTCTCCAACGTGAGCCCTCTCAAGAGAGACAGTTCTTAACAAACTGCCCCAATGCGTCTGTCCATGGGGTGCAGTCCTTCAGGGAAACTGCTCCAGCCAGCCAACCTGCTCCAGCATGGGCTTCTCTCTCTCTACAGGCTACAGGTTCTCGCACCAACGTGCACCAGTGCGAGCTTTGCACGGGGTCACAGCCCCATGCAGGCACCAACCCACTCTGGCATGGGTTCCTCCACGGGCCACGCGTGGACATCTACACCGCGTCACCTCCATGGGCCGCAAGGGGACAGCCTGCTTCACCATGATCTTCACCACAACACGGGGGACTCTCTGCTTCAGTGCCTGGAGCACATTCTCCCCCCCCCCTT
>NW_009694805.1:15889-34800 GCF_000703405.1 Apaloderma vittatum
CCACCCTCACAGACCCCCCTGCCATGAAAATCCAGCCAGACAAACCCCATTTCTATTTTTTTATATAGATTTCTATTTTATATAGATTTCTATTTTTTTATATACATATATATATTCAGCTATATCTCCTATAATACACAGGACAGGAAATGTAGAATGTGAAGGAGGATCATGTTCATGATTAAAAGTTCTACAGGTTAAGAAAGAACCTGTATAGCTCCTCAATGTTATACGTGTTATACATATATAACCTACAACTCCATGGTGTTATACATGTGGCATCCTACCACTGAGGAACAGGAATACTCTGCAGTGGGACTGTGTCAATTGCAGCGAGAGCAAAAGCAAAAAAAGCTAAATTTGAACATGCAAAATTTCTGTCTGGATAGCAAATCCCAGAGCCTTTAATTAAACAGAATTCCTTCTTTTACTTTGTAATTTGCTTGGTTTTATTTAAAACTAAGGAAAGTTTTACTTAACTGCTTGTCTTCTGTAGATTTCTTTTGCACTGACTACAGTAACATACCTTGTTAAAGCTGGAAAATTTAACCAGGGTCTTGTATAACTTTTAACATAACTAGAAAAACAAAAAGCCAGGTAATCATACTGAAACACAAAATTAGCACTGCATATTAAATTGAACCATTTAGTACTTATTCTAATATATATTCTACTCTACAGCTTTTTTCGTGGAAAGAAAATTCACTTGCTGCCTGCAAATACCTTTTCCTTATTAAAATACTTGGGGGAACATGAGCTTTCTAAAAGCTGTTTTTAAATTATAGAGTGTGAGCTATTACATGTCTGTAATCTGTGAGTGTGCTGCACCTTTCCTGTCAAAAGTGAGGCAGGAGGCCAGGCAGAATCAAAGGCAGAAGGACAGAAAGACGCCCAGCAAGAGGCAGATGCAGGTAGTGCTTAGGGCAGCATCACAGGGAGCGGGGAAGCTTATTCCAAGACTTTCCAGGTTTTAAAACAGACGTCGTTGCATGGGCTGAAAACCAGGGTCTCCCTCTGTCCCAGGGACCATCGGGCTCTCTCCTTTCTGGGCGTACGGGTGTCCCGCTTCACCTGCGTCCTCTGGAGCCAGGGGTACCATTTTCAGTTGCTTTGGCTCGCACACTGAGGGTATCTGTTCCCCGCATGGTTTACAGAAGGATATCTAGGGGAACATCTCTGAGCTTTGGAGGTGAACCAGCCTCTCCTAACTTCTGGAGAAGTTAGACATGTACTTTAGGACTTGATACTGCCACTTCCCCTGGGGTAAGCATGGATGCACTAGGCTCATCCATATATAAAGGATTCATACTACATCTGGGTTTTGGTTGACTCATTGTCTGGTATGACATGTTTAGGCAGAAATACAGAACAGCTGAAAAAGGTGTAGAAGCCCAAAAGAGAAGGAAAAGCTTGATGGAGAAGGGAATCTACCAGTGGCTGGAGTGACACTAGTAATTGAAACAGACTGCTACAGTCTGTGGAAACAGAGTAGCAACTGATGTTATTTGTTAAAGACACTGATTTCCTGTCATGGGGAAAACTCATTCACCAATACCTATCTTCAGCGTTTAATTTACTGTGGGATTTTTTAATTTTGTTTTTCTCTGTTTTTCCAGGTTCTACCTATATTAAATATGAAAGCTTCACATCTATGTAATTAGGCTTTGATTCATCTTACCTCTCAGCAATTAGTAAGTTCATAAATTACAGAGAGACCCTCAGGCAACCAGGTTCCCAAATTAGGTATCTCAGCTGAATTAGTTACGATGAATCAGAGTTAAAATGATACCTGTCTAGCAATTGCCAAACATCAGTGCCTGAACTGGCTGGCTTGAAAGTGACTTAGGGACAAAAACAGAGCAAGAAAGTATTGGATGAAGTAATGATCAGAGCCAAGTTTGCTGCTACTAAAATTTTAAGTAAGATAGCATGCCCCATGCCCTTTAAAAAGGAGAAAATCTGAGTCTTAGAGTACTTAAAGTTTGTGTATTGAAAGGGATGTGTGGAATACCAAAGATGAATCTGACTGCTTTTGTTCTCTGCATTTCTTGAAGGGATCTATCCAGCAATATGATTACAGAATTACCGCATTATCTTTTTTAAGGCTGGAGTATTTACAAAAAATGTAAGTTATAAATGAGAATTCCTATCTGAATTTAAAAATGTACTTATTTAACTTGTCTTTTTTCTGAAATAAAATAAGAAACAGTTTTTCTTCCTTTTGGCAATATGTCACAGAATCATAGAATGGCCTAGGCTGGAAGGGACCTTAGAGATCATCTAGTCCAACCTCCCTGTTATGGGCAGGGACACCACCTCTCGACTTGACCAGGCAACACATGTCTTCTAATCCACTTTCTCATCTCGCTGAGGATCACACTGAAAATCTTCAACAGCTTCGGTCATTGTAAGTAAAACCCAAAATATTTTACTAAAATAGTACACTAAACAATATCCTTTATTTCCAGGAGAAATACTCACCAATTACAAAAGGCATATGAAGTCGATTGCTATTCTGTAAGATGCTGAATGTATTTCTAATTTCTATTCCTTCAACACCCAAAGGTAGAAGGCCAAAACACACAAATTACAGCCATACAGTTTGCTCAAGTTTACTGCTATTCACAAATGACAAGCCTAGGAGCAGTCAAAACACCTAAATTAAGACTTACGTAGTAAGTACATAGGCAGGGCACCTGGGCAGAAAAGGATATAAATAAATGTGAACAAGTATTTTAGAACTTCTATAATTTCTTCTTTGGGGTGGTTTATAAAATACTCACTTCCCAGGGCTGAGGACTCAGATACTTTAAAAAAAACAAAAACAAACAAAAAAAACCCACCAAAAACCCCAAGAAGCCCAACACTATTTTACACAAAACTTGAATTCAGAAGTCTTCTTATTTCTTAAATTTGCAAAGATTCACCCTCATCTAAAAGTACATATTATAATTTCATTGGATTCATGGTTGAAAAGCAAGATACAACATCTTTTTCTAATTGTCACTCTGTGCCATATGGCTATTTCTTAAAAAGCTGTTCAAAAGAAGAACCAAATGTTATTTTTAATTTCATGCTATTTTTTGTTAAGCAAAAGGAAAACATTCTGAATTAATCTGAATGATTAATCTGAATGACTTTCCTGCAACTCTTTGTTTGATATTTTTCTCCTATGCTACACAGTGAAAAACACTGTGAGGAAGTCAACACACAGGGTAATATTCAATTCCTTTTTGTACACCACCTCCTTAGTGTCCAAGGGTAACCAGGTGATCAGTCTATCTTAAGTCACTACAGTAAGGGTAAAATTTAGGTGATCAGCTCAGTTGCCCACACGTTGGATGTCTAGTGCTATTTGACATCTCCACGGCATCCCCACTCCAGAAGGTCTTTGGTCTCTCATGGGTCCTGTGTTGTGTCTGCCTGCCCACAGGGATGTCTCAGATACCACACGACATGCCAAATAATACTAGATGGACAATTAGTCTGGAGAACCGTTCAGCAAACCAAAAGCCATTCTCCAGATCCCAGTGACTTTCTTCTCCACTGGCTTATTCAGTTGCCCATGCACCCAAGTCTGGTGCCGCTGGAGATGCTCGTAGGTATCTTTTCCACTTGGCTATTACCTGTTAATCCATAAGGCTGCTGGTGTCTTGTATGTCTTGTGTCCTACCAGACAGCTGGATACTGGCATCTCAGGTGGATGTCTCCACGGCACTTCAAATGGTTTTTGATAGAATCAGTTGTGCAACAACTGTGCCAGAATAACTTTCTTTAGATTTTTTTTGAAGCTGCATCACAGCTCTTTGTTTCAGTATTATTAAAAAAATTAAATGCAGCCAGTATATGCAGCAAGTAGCAATATTCTAGTCCACAAGCCACCACAAGAACAAGATAGTAATCATAAGACAGGACATTGTTTAGAAAAACAGATGGAGATGTGCTCTGCAGCTATATAAACTCTGACCAGTGAGGGAAAGCGTAGTTTTTTCAATCTGGGAGCACAGTAACTGTGACAGACACGGTACTGCCAATGGAATAGTACCACCTGCCTGCCTGTCAAAATGATTGTCTGATCTACGTTTCCAATTGAGAACATGCAGTACAGGAACAAAGAATGAAAGAGAGACACAATGTCATGTCGTCCTGTCCCCCCCCACACCCCCTCATCAAATTCTAACTGTGCTAGAATTAACTAGAACAAAGTGATTTCCATAATCACTCAATTTTTTTCTAGAAGCCTTGCTGACAGAATGACAGGCATTTTATTTAATGGGACAGACAGTATATAATCAAAAAAGAGATTTTAAAGTTTAAAATCTCAGGGAGTAAAAATGCCTCTTGGCTTGGGCCAGGACAAGAGCCAAACCAAATCCTCTAACAGAATTTCAAGTTCTTGTCAAAAAGAATCTCCCCTGTGTCTTTCTCAAAATCAGACAGTACAGCTGGAAACGGCTGAGGCAGGAACATCTACTAGGCTCTTTGGAAATACAGGAATCCCTGAACCTAGGTTAGGTATCAAAGGCATGTCTGCCCTAGAACCAAAGCTCTAGAGTTTATAGTTTAAGATTTAATATTTTCCTACAGAGGACATGAGCACTCTCATAGTCTCATCCATAGAATCATAGAATCTGTTGGATTGGAAAGGACCCTTAAAGGTCATCTAGTCCAACTCCACTCAGAGCCCTGTCCAACCTGACCTGGAGTGTTTTTAGGGATGGGACTTCTACCACCTCCCTGGGCAACCTTGACACAGCTGTAGCAGTAACACTGTTTGAGTTGGTCATAAGGCCTGGGTAGTTGCTGCACAGACACTGTCACATCTGTCAGAAGTTCCCTGCAGGTCTGTTTCTGGTAGTCTTTACAGATGCAGAAGTCTCACCTCTTCTATCAGGGCTTTCAGATACAGGCTTTTCTTTCCCATCATACCAGATGACTATGTTCTTCCTAAACCATATCTGGAATCCTTGGGATCAGATATTTCTCTCCTTTCATCAAAGAAATTTCAAAGGGATACGAAAACTCAAGTCCCTTTTATCAAAGCAGATCATCTGACTTCATTTTTTTTTTTTTATTTTTCCTTTTGGTTCAGTTGGGGTGTTTCCTTTTTCTAAAATAATCAAAATATATCTTCTGTACTTTGTTTTGCCATTGCTTCGAACAAGTTTCAAGTTATTCCAGCTGCATCGCACGAATAGAATTGGTTTTGGTTTTCATGTTGCTAGAGCATCATTGACAAGACTTCAGTTCCCATCGCTCTTCCTGTATTTCACCCAGCTCTCCCTCAAATATCATCCGTGCAGACAGTGTATCCAATACCTTGAAATGCTATTGTCCATCAGGTGAGGTGAAAATGATCCACTGCAGTCCAAGTATGCCAGTATCTGCACTGAGTGCCTGCTGCAACAGACTCACTCGACAGTACAGGTTGCTGTTAGTGTTTCTTCGTCTGTCAGGTGGCTACAGCTGGCTGTGATTTTGCCAGAAGTTTCTTCTCCCATTTCGATCACAGCAAAGCAAATAGCCTATTCCTGTGCTTTTTTTTCCCCCCTATTAAAGCAAAATGTGCAAAATAATGAAGTCTGGTCAGTTTCTGGCCTTACCAGGGTTTGCTAATCCTCCAACATATGCACTTCTGACACTGAACTTGAAGGTCTGCTGGTATGCTGCAGACTGAAGGTCTGCTGGTATGCTGCAGAATGAAGCTCTGCATTCAGATACTTCAGGAAATGCTTACCAAATATATTCAGTATGCAAAGTGTCCTTTCATGGCTCTGTCACTACCAGGATTTTTATCAAGTTGAGCACTTTTCAATCTCTCAGTGTTGGTACTTGTTTTGCTTGCACACATGTAATATTATATGAAACTTTTCCTCTTACTGATATTTAATATCATCTTTCTGTGATGTATGGAGTCTATGTCCTGCCCAGCCAGTAAGTCCCATTGAATCATGCCATGTCCTGGACAGTGGAAAGGCTGTATTTCTCTATTATTTTTTTGTCAAGATTCATTTTAATTGTTATTGGCATTTCCTCAGGATCTGTTCAGATAGTCAGATGCATCCATTGTTGTCCTCTTCTTTGTAATATAGCAAAAATACAGCAAAAATTTTGTATAACACTTCTGCTTACAGGCATCCCTGGTCGTCTGCCTTGTACCGCTACACCCTGTACTTTCTTCTTGGCGTATGACATAAGCAAAGGATGTTGCCCTGTGCCATTCCCCAAGAGAACATTTTTCCATGCTCTGCATCTCTCTTGCCTTGTGTAAGGCAGTCTACATTTGCTGCAAGCACATCTCATCTTCCCTGGACTACACCCTTCCCCTTTGGTTCTGTTCTCTGACACTCTTGGGGTGGGAGGGAGGAACCTACCTGCACATTAAACATCCCTCTGTCACATCACATGCACATCATGACTGGTCCCAGTTGGTGTCTTTGGATCCTAGGCTTCATTTATGCTGCCTTAACTAGCTCATAGGGGACAAAATAACAAAGCAGTATGGATGGCTGCTTACGCTCCCATCTTGGCCCTCTTCATTTTAACAGTGCAAATATAGCCTGAATGTTTTATGTGGCCTGGCTGTTTATAGAATCATAGAACCATAGAATCATAGAATCATTCAGGTTGGAAAAGATCCTTGGGATCATAGAGTCCAACCATTAACCCTACTCTGCGAAGCTCACCCCTGACCCAGATCCCTCAACACCACATCTAAACGACCTTTAAACACCTCCAGAGATGGTGACTCAACCACCTCCCTGGGCAGCCTGTTCCAATGTCTGACTACTCTTCTGTGAAAAAGATTTTCTAATGTCCAGTCTAAACCTACCCTGTTGCAGTCTGAAGCCATTCCCTCTTGTTCTATTGCAGCAGAGAAGACCCACCCCAACCTCTCTACAATGTCCTTTCAAGTAGTAGCAGAGAGCGATGACGTCTCCCCTCAGCCTCCTTCAAACTAAACCGCCCCAGCTCCTTCAATTGCTCTTCATAAGATCTTTTCTCCAGGCCCTTCACCAGTTTCGTTGCCCTCCTCTGCACTGGCCCCAGCACCTTGATATCTCTCATGAATTGAGGTGCCCCAAACTGGGCACAGTCATCAAGGTGTGGCCTCACCAGTGCTGAGTACAGGGGGACAATTACCTCCCTACTGCTGCTGGTCACACTGTTTCTAATACAAGCCAGGATGCCATTGGCCACCTTGGCCACCTGGGCACAATGCAGGCTCACACTGCTGGCTCATATTCAGCTGCTTGTCGATTAGAACTCCCAGGTCCTTTTCTGCCAGACAGCTTTCCAGCCACCCTTCCCCAAGCCGGTAGCGTTGCACGGAGTTGTTTTGGCCCAAGTGTAGGACCTGGCACTTGGCCTTGCTGAAGTATTTTCAAATGCTAAATTTTCTGATATATCTTAGTCTATTTTTCTAAAGGTTTCTTCTCTATGAGGCTCCCTCTACAGTGAGCAGACAATAAGAAACCTTGGAGGACAAGAGACATTTGACTTAGCTGTGCCTAAGGAGATATTTCTCTTCACTGACTCTAAAGGAAATTCAGCTACAGTGAGAAGATCTGATGTCAGGTGAAGCAAAACCCAATCCAGATGTCTGAATCCAACAAATAAATAAATAGAAAAACAAACAAACAAACAAACAAACAAATAAATCACCTTAGTGCTTTGGGTGGCTAAGGGAGGAAGGCCCAGGCCCTCACCTGCAAACACACACTCCTCAGTGATTTGTACTTCTCGGTGTACAGGCCACTGCTGAATCCTTCACTGCTGCAGCTTCTGCTGCTGGGCAGATAGCATCTATCATTTGTGCAAACTCCAGAAACGTGACAAAACTTACAGCTTCCTTCAGTGTACTAGGCTGTATGTCTTACTATGCTGCCAAAGGAAGATCTCTATATTTTTTCTACAGCAGCTGCTTTCAGTAATCCAAACCCAAAAGATCTTTAGTGTCCTCTTCCTTCAGCTGACCCGCAGCTCTCTCCCAGTACTTTGAATTTTTCATTAAAAGCTTGCTGGTTAATATTACCTTGAACAATGGAGGAAAATTCTCGCTTCCCCAGAGAGAAGATGAGGGAATATACATTTTGCTTTCTCTGTCTAATTTCTTCCTCTTTTTTTTCTGATTCTCAGGGCAGAAGCTGTTTTTTTGTCTCTGCCTGTTCTGAGCTTAATAGTGCTTTCAGTTCTGTGACTCCTTTGTTAGTTGGAAGGCCCTCTGGCCAAGGTTTATAATAATATTTTAAATCACACTGCAGTGAGCAGCTGAGCTTAACACCCAGGGAAAGACAAAAATCTGTGCAATCACTTCTTGTGCTACCCTTAATGGATATTGCATTGGTTGGCACATGGCATAACTACAAAGGGAGCAGAAGGTAAATGCACATCTCTATGACCCAACCTTCCAGTAAAAAGTTCGGAGTGATGAACAATTGTAGGGTCATTCCCACTGAAGATTTTTTCCATAACATATTTTCTTTAAGACCTGTGATGTAAGAAAAGGCTTGTGCAATTCAAAATTTGATAATTAAAGAAAGCCGTATTTCATAATTTATGTAAACATAAAATCTTTTAAATATTTTACAGATATATTGAAATTATTGAGATTCTAAATCTAAACAGAAGAATGTTTCAACATATGAGGAACCTCTCCCACATGTACATAAGCAAAATAAAAGAAGGAATAATTAAGGGTATGTCAGGTCCATACAAAAATGTCCAAAACCTTCCCAGGGTGTTACTTTTCTATATTAATTTTGCTGGCAGCCCAATTTCTGCAAAAAAAAGATTAAATGTGTCACTATTTTAAACAGATCAAGCAAACACGTTCCTCATTTTGTTTCCTCATTTCTATATCATATCAATTCACTTCCTTTTCTGCCCTTCACATTTATTTTTCTGGCTGAAGTGGAATAAATAAAACTATTTGCTTAATTGGGAGTTTACTGTAGCCTTAAGGTGAGTATGCAGAAGTAGAATATCTTGCTCACATGCATTGAAATTCGGAAGTGATTTAAAAAATAGAAAACCAATTACATTTTGGACAGAAACAAAAGCCATATCTGTTTATAGAGAAGATAGAATGTGTGCTGTATAGACATCTTAATTTGCTGTGATAAAAGATGCCTTTTTCTTACACAGTATGTCACGACTACATGCCAGTAACACCAGGTGCCTCTGAACTACAACCCCTCTGCTGAGGCAATGGAAGTGTCACACTTCCACACTTAATGCCAGCCAGGATATATACTCAAATGTCTCCTGTCTCTCTAAATAATTAAAATGTCATTCTTGACGAGAAATCTTCAGGCTTATATTTTCCTTCTGATTTTGGTCTTTCAGTCTAGAATTGCTCCCAAATGTTTGTATTTGCTTATTCTATGCCATGAATGTAACTACCTTCTTCAACTGTGTGATGTTCTTTCTGACTTTACTTCTAAAGGCCAAAAATATAACTCATATCAGCTACTGTCCACTTACATACCAAGAAATGGTGGACACAATCAATATGCACATCATTAACAGACAGAATTCTATTCTGTGATGTGTCAAATTCCCATGATACAAAGTGGTCAGGCAGTTGGACTAGAGGATCGTTGTATGTCCCTTCCAAATAAAATATTCTCTTTTTTCTCCTCTCCTCTCCTCTCCTCTCCTTCACCTCTCCTCTCCTCTCCTCTCCTCCACCTCTCCTCTCCTTCTCCTCTCCTTCTCCTCTCCTCTCCTCTCCTCTCCTCTCCACTCCTCCTTTTTGGCATCTGTCTGCAAAAGTATGCTTCATCTGATTTAAATCATTCTTGAGGGTACTGATTTTGCTTGCAATGAAGATTCCAAGTGAGACTTCTGCACAGCTTATGTCAAAATGTGATTTAAATAATGACTGCCTTTTCCTGGCACCAGGTGATGCTTCATGGAACTGAGCTTTCAAATGCAGAGCTTGCAAGGATGAAATATAGCACTAACCTTTAAGGCTCTCCTCCCCTCTCCTCTCCTCTCCTCTCCTCTCCTCTTTTTGTTACAGGAGATAATAAATGCTTCTGTTATTTTTGAACTGTAAATATCAAAATGTGAGTACTTCCAAATAATCACACCATATTTTGTCTGGCAGTTGTTCCCAAATTAAGAATCCTGGAGCCAACAGAAATGTGGGACTAAATTCATACTTGCCGTGGCCAAATCCTACTTCCTCGCAATGTTATGGTGCAATAATATGACACTGATTTTGGGTGATTAACCCTCTAAAAACATATGAGACCTGTTATTACTTCCCTCTCTTTGTTTCAGTTAACCAAGCCTACAGACTGCTTTCTGACTGCATGTTAACTTCACACAGGAAAGATTTTATCTTGCATGACTTCAGATGCTTACAGTGCAGATGTCTATGAACTAGTCACTTTGCACTAGTCACTTTGCACTCTCTTTGTAGTCAATGAAATGTGCAATTTACCTAGTTCTAAAAAAGAAACACATAGCAGGCCTAACAAATCATGTCCCAAAAGAATCTGTTGACTTCATTGACTGTAAAGACAGTCAAGTCATGACTGGCTCATATCTTCCACTTGGTAAATGGCTGAAGTCAGGTAAAATCAATTCATTTTGTTAATACATACATATTTTGGATATATAAAATTAAAAGAGATGAATCCCGGGCAAGACATCATAGATCTTGTGTGCATTTCTTATTCAGTGCCATGTATATGCTATATAGTGCCATATACCTGCCAGGTCTCACACACTCTTCTGAGATTCTTCCAGCTTACACATGAGCGGAACTCCACCACTGCAGTATCCGTGCTCTGAGCACTGCCTGACACTGCTGCAGTCTCTCTCCAGGGCTGGCTGCCTGTTGGCCAAATATCACAGGAATTAAATATTCTGCTGCCTGCAAATGCTGCCATGCAGTACATATCCAGGGAGCATGACTCTGGGTCATGTCACGCTCACAGGAGCCTTGTTTTGCAACCCTTCTACTCTTATATCGTGACACCAATTTCTGCCCTCCTGTTTATGACCAAGGGGACTCCTAGCCTCACAGTACATGATTCCAGTGCCACAAACACAGAGTCAAATTATTTTTGAATGCCAGGGTTTGGCTAAACCTGTAAGCATACTATATTAAAAGTGTTTCATTGCTATTTTTCAGTAAATTGTAAAATCTATTGCTTAAGTAGATGCTGATTGTCTAATGGGGGTGTACTGTTCTTTGGTGGAGTTTTTGCTGTTAAATATCATGGGCAGAACAAAAAAACCGCTGTGCTGGAGGTGAACAGTTTACCACACCATATCATGGGGTTCACTGCCATGCTGTCTACAGAAGTGTCAGTCCTGTTGTTGGCATATCTGACCTCTGAAAAGTATTCAGTGATTGTATTTCCTTTCAGTAATATCCATCCTGGAAAGCAGCAAACAGAAGTGATTCTTATATCCATGTGGAATGCTGGATTTGCTGTAGCAATAATCCCATTGTGGGATGAGGACTTTTTTGGAAAATATTACAGGGAAATTTGAGTTTGTTTCCCGAATAAAAGAAATTGGAGGCAGCAGATATTCCACTGATAAATTTCTTAGTAAGTTTTTTACCGTGTTATATTTACTGATTGATATTATTTCACGAGAAAAACTGACAGTCTACAGAACATACACTGGTAAATGCATTTTGCACTACACTATGAATGTTCATGTTGTAATACTTCTCAAGGCCCGCAGAAGAACTAGAGCCTCATGACTGTGTGCCAGCTGCACACTTCAGGTATCTTAGAATGATTTGGGTTGGAAGGGACCTTTAAAGGTCATCTAGTCCAAACCCTCGGCCATAAGCAGGGACATCTTCAACTAGATCGGGTTGCTCAGAGCCCTGTCCAACCTGATCTTGAATGTTTCCAGGGACAGGACTTCTACACCTCTCTGGGCAACCTGTTCGAGTGTCTTCATAGAATCATAGAATGTTAGGAGTTGATCTAGAGATCATCTAGTCCAACCCTCCCGTCAGAGCAGGATCCCCTAGGGCAGCCACACAGGAACGCGTTCAGGTGGGTTTTGAAAGTCTCCAGAGCAGGAGACTCCACAACCTCTCTGGGCAGCCTGTGCCAGTGCTCTGTCACCCTTACAGTAAAGAAGCTTCTCCTTATGTTGAGGCGGAACCTCCTATGCTCTAGCTTACATCCGTTATTCCTTGTCCTATTACTGGGCACTGCTGTGAAGAGACTGGCACTTTCCTCTTGATCCCCACTCCTCAGGTATTTATATACGTTAACAAGATCTCCTCTCAGCCTTCTCTTTTCAAGACTAAACAGCTCCAGTTCTCTCAGTCTGTTTTCAATGAAGAGAGTTCTTACCACTCTTCTTGCAAAAAAAATTCTTCCATTTAGTCTGAATCCACCCTCTTCTAGTTTTAAACCATTGCCTCTTGTCCTATTGCCCTGCTAAAAAGTCTGTCACGATCTTTCTCATAAGCCTCCTTTAAATTTTGAAAGGTGACAATAAGGTCTCTCTGGAGCCTTCTCTTCTTCAGGCTGAAGAGCTCCAGCTCTCTCAGACTGTCCTTACAGGGGAGGTGCTCCAAACCCCTGATGGTCTTCATGGCCTCCTCTGGACTCACTACAACAGGTCAATGTCCTTCTTATGCTGAGGTCCCAGAGCTGAACACAGCACTGCAGGTGGGGTCTCATGAGATCAGACGGGGAGAATCACAGAATTATATGATTGTGTGGGTTGGAAAAGACCTTTAAGATCATTGAGTCCAACCATTAACCTAACACTGCCCAGTCCACCCCTAAACCATGTCCTTAACTACTACATCTACCTGTCTTTTAAATACCTTTAGGGATTTCAACTCAACCACCTCCCTGGGCAGGCTGTTCCAACAGCCTGTTGGGAACAGCCTGGGCAGTCTGTTCCAACTTGTTGGCTGAAGTTTTTCTTAATGTCCAACTTAAACCTCTCCTGACACAACCTGAGCCCATTTTCTCTTGTCCTGTCATGATGTCCCTCACCCACTCCTCCACTGACCTGCTGGCCATGCTGCTTTTGATGTAGGCCAGGATGCAATTGGCTTTCTGGATTTTTTTTTTCATCTGTTTCACCTGAAGAGTTTAGCATCTAATTTAAAAAAACAAAAGTGATTGAAGTGAGTGTAGCAAAGAAGAGAAGAAAACATAGAAGGAAATAATAATTTGAACAACAACAATGTAATGCAGTTAGCAACACCGTGTATACAACTCAGTAGTTTGAAAGTTTCATTTTTATACATCAGTAAAATCATAATCATTCAACTACTACTCAGTACAATATAGATTGCAGAAAATGGTGATAAAATAAATAATATGGTATGAAACTTTAAAAGCATAGCTTTAAGTACATTATACTAACAGAGAATAATGATTATATATATAAACCCAGAAATTGACAGAATAAAACCCAAAAATTTCTGCCTGAAATACGTGCAAGATGGTCATGCTCAGCCTCAAAGCACTCACTCACAGTAAAGATTGGGAATTATTCAAGCTGCTACCGAAGGAACTTCTCCATGACCTGCATTTGCAGAGTCATGAGGTTTATTTTAACAGTATATATATATTTAAAAGTTATTCCTTATTCTAACTCTTGGTATCGAAGAGATGAAAAAAACTATATATCAGAAGATAAAGTTATATTTTTAGAATTTTACTGAGTAGAAATTTAAAAAGGTAATACACATATCAAATCAGATTCGTGTAGTGAATTCCCATCAATAAAATTATTATGTTATGCATTCTAATTCTTTTAGTTTGTTTCAGGCCGTATTTCTGAGCAACACACTGTTTTCAGGCTGTGGTGAGTTGACCCTGGGTGACCTGCAGGTGCCCACCAAAGCCCCTCTATCCCTCGCCTCTTCAGCTGGACAGGGGAAAGAAAATATAATGAGAGGCTTGTGGGTTGAGATAAGGACAGGGATTACCTCTCAGCAAGTACCACTGCGGGCAAAACAGACTCAGCTTAGGGAACAAAATAAATTTAATTTATTACTAATCAAATCAGAGTAGGATGAGAAAAAAACCCCCAAATCTCACAAAACCTGTACCCCATTTCTCCCTTCTTCCCATACTTAACATCATTCCTGATGATCATTCCTGATTCCTCCCATCAGCAACGCAGGAGGACAGGGAGTGGGGGTTGTGGTCAGTTTGTCACATGACTCTGCTCCTCCTTCCTTCTCAGGAGGAGGACTCCTCACACTCTTCCCCTGCTCCAGCATGGCATCTCTCCAAGGGGAGACAGTGCTTCATGAACTTCTCCATTATGAATTCTTCCCATGGGCTGCAGTTCTTCATGAACTGCTCCAGCATGGTTCCTTCTTCATGAACTGCTCCAGCATGGTGCAGTCCTTCAGGGTCTGACTGCTCCAGTGTGGGCTCCTCTCTCCACGGGTCCACAGGTCCTGCCAGGAGTCTGCTGCAGCACGGTCTTCCTGTGGGGTCACAGCTTCCTTCAGGCATCCACCTGCTCTAGCGTGGGGTCCTCCATGGGCTGCAAGTGGAAATCTGTAGGGCTTTTTTTCCCCCTTCTTAAATAAGTCATCCCAGAGGCCCTACCACTGTCACTGATGGGCTTGGCCTTGGTCAGCAGCAGGTACATCTTGGAGCTGCCTGGCATTGGCTCTGTCAGGCAGGGGGGAAGCCTCTAGCAGCTTCTCACAGAAGTCATCCCTGTAATGCCCCTCCCTCCCTGCTACCAAAACCTTGTCAAGAAAACCCAATACACAGCTTCTGGGATCCTGACATAAATGGCTTCTCCGATGGCTCCCAGCTACTTATCAGAGTACTCCAACCCATGGAGTTTCCATCTGATAAACTGTTAAAAGCTTTGCTCTGCAATGTAGCACAGTGTGATTAAATTCCAAGTTGCACAGCTTGCTCTGCACATATACTCCCACCAGTAATTTGGAATGAATATTTATACAGAACAGAGGAATCCAGTCTGAAATGAACATATGCTTCTAATAGGTTTGTCACTTTGCTGGAGAATATGTTGTTCTTTCCATACTACGTGAGAGTCCTGCAGGTGGTTTCTGCTTCAGATTTCCTGTAGCATTTCTAGTCAGGACACCGGATCTCTGTGGAATCACGAGCCCACCCATGCTGTGCATTAACTGTGTTTCTATAGTAACTTCTTACAACTTATTCACATCTTGCTGTGTAACAGATGGGAACATGTGATGTGTGAGCAGGCTGTGTGTCACTAGACAATATTGAGGAGCTGCTTCTAACATAAAATAGGTATCTATGAACTACTGATATATTAAAGTAAAAATTAAAATATTGGAAGAGGATCAAACAGAGAAGTGGTCAGGAGAACGGGAAGAGAGGAAAGACCATTTCAATGACATTTGTTTCTCTACAGGTGTGAACGTGCTATCATCATGTTTTTATGGGTCAGAACATTTTGTTCCATTCAAAAATCTGCCCATCAGACATGAGAAGTAAGAGGTCACATACGCAAGGATGCTGCTGTTGCCAATCAATATTTATTAATAGTATTCACTGATGCCATCTGCTGGATTCATGTCTTTCTTTCTATAGTCTTCATATAATATATATAGATTAAAGGAAAGGATGTTTGTCTCCTTTGGTCTGTACTACCACTTTCAGGATATATCTTTGTGGAGAGGTATTTCTCCCAGAGTTGGAAGTCCATCGTGGGAGAAGGCCAGAACATTTTATGCAACATGTAAATCTGTATTAGTCTTCTAAGATTTAAGTAAAACATGAGCTCTGCAGAGTGGTGAATGTCTCTTTGTGCGCATAAAGTCACTACTCAAAACTGCAAGACTTGAACAGTGTTATTACAATATTTTTAAGGTACTAAAAGTCAAGTGAAACTTCCTGTGTAAGCAACAGAGCCCAGACTGAAATAAAAATTAAATAACGAAGCTCTCAGAATGACCCTTGAAAGCAGTCAATTCAGTTTTCATAGCACCAGGTTTTACGAAGCATAGGCATCCGTGCAGCATGGGTAAGCACATGCTTGGTGGAGCATTTACGGGACTGAGGCACTTGCAAGGAAGAATAAGTCTCTGTTATTAGTTCTGTTTTCATAACCACCTTAGCTATATTTTGACTTTATTGCATATGAGCTGCCTACCTGTTATAAATAGAAGAATCTTAGTAAAGCAAAACTTTCTGCAAACTTCTACTTTTTAAAAATATTTAATAAAGAGAACTCGAGAAAATCTTTTAGAAGCTCCAGTTCATACATCATTCTGAAATGTCACAAAACAAAATGGGTTTGGAGCCACAAGGAAGATCTAAAAAGTGATGAAAAGCCCCAGTGTATGGGCATATCACTGAAAATAAGGAGGAGCCCAAAAAGTTAACGTTTCTCAGCTGAGATGATGAGACTGAGTACGCGATTCAGGCCCACCCAGACTGCGGAATATGATGGATATATCTGAACCACCAAGAAAGCAGAAAGTCAAGTCCAATAATAAGGTCATTGTACTGTGGCAATGAGCCCAACTGTGAAGTTTTGACCCAAGTATTCACACAGCACAGGATTCTGTCTGAAGAAATTTACATTTCCATTTAGGTATCAGAAGGTGCTTTCAGGTAGTGACCCAGTTGACCCGCTTTCCAGTACTGACCACCCCACTGGGTGCCTTCATTTGGTACACAGTCCCGCTTGGCCTGAATAGTCCTTGGAGCCTCCTGGGTTCAGCATATGTCTGGTGACCAGCAGATGTCCAGGGGTAGAGGATCTATAGCAGCTTGCCAGTTTGTAACGGTGGTTTCTCTGCTCATAGTTATGGACATGTAGTAGGTTCTGGCTGTTGCAGATGTTAAAGGAAGTGCCTCCCCCTCAGACACAGAAAGACTTTGGATATAGCCAGATTACTATGATGGATAGGCATGCCAGATAAGGAGAAAAGCAGCCTCCCTCTCAGTGCTGTGGAAGGGGTGGTTGCATGCTGGGCAGAAGTCAGAGGGCAGTACCCCAGCGAAGCTGCTCTGCCACGTAAAACACATGCTGCCTCTGGAAACAGAGGTTCTGCCAGTTACCTATCATCTAGATTTCATGTGACTGCCCTGGAGATGCAATTTCTTCCCCTGCGCCCTCTACCAACACACCAGCTGCTGCACCTTTGTAGCAACCCATTTGCACCATCAAAATAAGCAGAGGTGGGAAGAGAAATTGGTCTTGAATACACGAGTCTGGGTACATCCCTAAGACAGTATAGACACAATTTGTTTTCCTCTCTTTGACAAAATCTTCAGTTAAAGCAGTTCTTTAACTTAGGGATAAACTAGAACTTGATCTTTATGCAGCCTTCTAAGTCCACCCAAATTTCATTTTAAAAGACAAAATACTTTTCCACATTCACTGGTAATGTGTTCCAACAGATTATTATTTAAAGTATGTCATTCACCTGGTTCGTATTCTATCAGTTTGTCTATGGGACATTATGGAAGACAATGTCAGAAGACTTAGTAAAGTTGAGATAAACAGCATCCACTGCTCTCCATCCACCAAGGCTGTCATCTTGTTGTAGAAGGCTATCATTTTGGTCAGGTATGATTCCCCTTTCATGTAAATATGCTGACTGCTTCCAGTCATCTATTTGTCCTTAACATACGTTTGGAAGTGGTTTCCAGGATTATTTGCTCCATCACCTTCCCAAGGATCAAGGTGAAGCTGATTGACTTGTCATTCTCTGGATCCTCTTTCTTGACCTTCCTGAATATGAGTGACTTCTTCTCTCTTCCAGTCCTCAGGAACATCCCCTCATATGACCTTACACAGCTCCTTAGCATGTAAAATACTGGGGAGATGTAAAACAATTTGTAGGATTTTTTCCCTCTTTTGACTGAAATACTTTATAAATATTTCCATGAATATTTGCCTAATTTTTAATTTAAAAAAAGGAATAAGATCAGAACCAACAGCTATGCCTGAACAAATATTGTTCATATAATCACCCACCACGAAGAACTAAGAGAGTTGCCTTTGTATTGCATTAAATGTTTTCACTCTGTTTTTATTGGGATCTATTTAACAAGCAAATAGGAAAAACCTAACAGGTGGCTTTACAACACGATTTTCTGACAGAACACAGTGATAAATAAAATCACTTCTTGTCCCTCAGTGCTAGTACATGTTCAATGACAAATGAAACACAGGAACAGGAATTGAAGGCAAGTAGTGAAAATCTCAAGTGTGGTTCGATTGTCTGCAATGCAGACAAGGTTTTTAAGGTTATTATGAGCCTGATAGCAGCACAGAACATTCCTCTGTACCTTTTATCAGTGAAGGACTGATCAACAAATGCTTCAGCCTTGGAAATCCTAAGAGGAGGTACTCCAACTCAGAGCTAAATCTTTTAAATGGTAATATTTTATATTATTTCTCTACTCGAAAGAAAAGATCAGACAGGACTGGGTGCAGTGATGCTAAACTATGTCCAGAGGATGATATATTTTAAAATTCTTGCCAAACCCATTTTCAATGGGCATTTCAATTCAGCATTTTCAATTTTTAGTGTTTTACAATAAGTATGTGCCCTTAGGATAGTTCTAAAATAGGTGCACCGGTTGTAGGTGCACAGGTTGTGTTTGCCTCCATTCCTTCAATTATGAGGAAAAATAATGGAAGGTTCAACAAAGTGAAGCAGATTAATACTTGGCTAAAAGGGTGGTGCCAACGGTCTAGCTTTGTGGTTTTTTAACCATGAGGAGATCTACAGGGCACCTGGTCCACTAAAACCAGATGGGGTTCAAATGATGCAAAGGGGAAAAAGGATCCTCGGTCATGAGCTGGCGGGACTCATAGAACATTCTTTAAACTAGATATGAAGGGGGAAGGAGTTAAAGTCAGATCAGATGAAAACGACCCTGGGATACATACAGGGACATCAGAAGCAGAGTCACTAGCAC
>NW_009694806.1:0-7507 GCF_000703405.1 Apaloderma vittatum
TTTTTTTTTGGTTTGGTATTGCAAAACTGAAATTCAGATGCCTGTCCAGCTCTCCTCAGAGATGCAGGGCATGATCTCTCATCAATCCACCTTGTCCTCCACTACTTTCAAGTCCCTTGCTTTCCATTTATGTTGGTTATCAGAGGTGGTGGTTGCAAGACCAACATCTAAGGGAAATGAAAGTTATTTTCTGGCTGCTTCCTGTGGTCCAGGCAGATTGTGAAATGCAATTTTGTATTAATCCCAACAGAGACCAGCTAGGAGATTCTGTCACTTTGGACTTAAAATCTTGACTCTTGGTCCAACTGGCATTGAGTGGGCAAACTCTTGTGTGTAAAATAAGTGTTATAGAAACCATTCAAAATCAGTCCCTATGAACCCAGGTCTGCACGCGTGTGACTAAATACAAAAAGAAAGATGCTTTTATAGGAGAGAAAGTAGGAAATAGCAATTTCTCTCCTATACGCCTGCAAGTGAATACTGTGCAGTAACTTTTCCTGTCAGTATATAGGATATATTTTTTCACCGAATTTATACCCATGCTGAATTATTTCCCCAGTATTTATAAATGACAACTCTCTGTGCCGGCTTTTCTCCCCGTGCTATACATAGTATTTGCCCTGAAATTAATAGTACTACCTGTCTCCCTTTCATTCTTAATGACATTGATTTTCCAGAATAGACTGAATAAGCAAGTTCCACAAAAGGAAAAAGGGAATAGCAAATGTGAAACACCAGATGGGTTTTTTTCCAGGAACAAAGCTTACATTAGCAGAAGTAGTGGTGTGGTCGTGCTATCATGGCCCTCAGAATATACTCATCTACCAGGTCTAAATATCATCTGAGGGTCTATACTCTGTGCTTCCTTATTAACTAGGGAGTGTGACAAGGCCTGGAGGCACTGATGGGTGGGTGAAGAGTTGAGTCTTTATGTGAATTTAGATTGGATGAAACCAAGCACTGAATGTTACAGTGGTAGGTTGCAATGTTTAAAATAAAACAGAGAACAGTACCTTGACCTTGTTACAGGAAATCCTGACTTCATTCCTTACAAATTTTGAATCTATAGCTATTGAATCTGAAATCTTAGTCTCAAACTTGATCTCTGTTTAGATGTGAATCCAGAGAAAACAATATAACTGTCTGTAAAACTTGCCTGTTTCAAAGCAAGGAAAGGACAAACTCCCAAGTATTTTCCCCATGATCTATTGCAATCCTGCAGATTTGCAATAGAAGTACACAAAAGTCAGTTCATGCCTTCATTCAAAGTCACAGAGACCTCTTCTCCTATAGGCGCTTCCAGAAATCCAGCAATCTCCAAGGTGACAGCTCCAAAACAGCTACTCACACACTGGGCAGGGGGGAGTTTGTGTTAGACATGTTGAGGTTAATTGGATGTGACATCCCTTAAAATAAAAGTATTATCTTTTTATAAGTTTTCCATTTCTTCATTTTGAATATCATGGACTGTAAAACTTGTTTAGGCTCCTTTATAGATGTGAATTTAGTTTGGATTTTTTTTTTTCTGAGAAGAAATACAGTTGTCCATATTTGAGGCTAAGTACTCATCAATGCCACCTAGCAGCTTTCCTCTACGTGCTGCTTGTTTTGAGCTGATGTGCCATAGCTTCTTGTTTTCAATCTCTGATTTTTCTCAATGTTTGGCTCATTTGAAATTCTGTTTAATTTTGTCCATGATCCAACAGAAATTAAAATGCCACTGTCACCACCTGTCTGAGCCTAAGTATTGAGTCTTGTTCTACATTCAGATAAAATATCTCATATCTAAATAATAAATTGTAAAATCATTCACTTGTTGAGTGTCACTGGAGTTTGATTCAGGATTAAGACCATTTCTGATTGCAGTTGCAAATATTTACTGTATGAAACAGGAATATAGTTTTCCTTGGTTGTGAATATTGGAATTAAAGTGGCAAATCTTTCTGATCATTCTACATTCCATTCATTGTATTGACATCATAATGGAAGGATCTTCATAGAATCATAGAATGTCTTGAGTTGGAAGCATCCTTAAGTCCCAAGCCATCTGCCATGGGCACAGAGTGGTCCCACTAGACCAGATTGCTCAAAGCCTCGTCCAGCCTGGTCTTGAACACTCCTAAGGCTTGAACACTCTTCTCTGCATCATTTCCTGGGGAGTACAAATATTGTAGTCACTCTAAGATATCAATTTCATCTGTAATGTAGTTTAGCTTGATTTTAAGTTATTTTGAAGATAAAGACCAGTGTCTTTGACATTGGAAGCAAATGAAGAGTAGCCTGTTCTGAAGAGGAATGTAGTTTGTTACTGGTGGACTGTCCACAGGGAGGATTGACAACTGCATCCGCAAATGGAGTCCTGTTCATTTGGTCCCTAATATGTTGAATTACATTCTGATTCCCAAAAGCACATAAAGGCAGGAGGGAATAGAGCACAGAAAGGTAGATATTGACAAGTACATTTTTTACTGCTCTACTAGGAGAGAGTAGATCCAAAGTTTCAATGTTATTTTAAAAAGTGGAAATTCTGAAGGACATTTTATTAGCTCATACTTTTGTTAAGACATATGTAAAAGTCTTTTAACTTTCTTAAAACTTGGTCCTCTAATGTGGCAATTTTTATCTTCTTTTCAGCTTACCTTTCCTAAGTTTTCTAGTATGCTGATCACAGCAAGTCATTGCATCAGCTGAGAAAACAATCCTACATGAGAATCGCCCTGCCTCCAAACGCATCCTAGCTTCACTACCTTGCTTGCAAAATTTTTATTACATTTTGCTTCAAAGTTTGAGGTTTAATTTTTGAAATTTACCTTTTTAGCTTCTGTTAATATTCTACAGCAATTTATGGGGATAAATTATTTAAAATAACTCATAGTGCTATGCAAAATATTCTGCCACTATAACAACTCTCTTAAATCTTTGTTTAGATAGATAAATTAAAATCTCACTGTTCCAGTGTCATTGAATGGCTATTGCATGTTCCAAATATGCATTTTAATGAGTACTGCTTAAGCCATTGCCTCTATCTTGCTGTAGCAAAGAAAAAAATCTGCCATAGAGAGAAAGTATAGCTACGGGCAAGAACAGAAGAAATTCTTGTAATGCCTAAGCCTTAGAAGAATAAAGAAACTTTGCTCAACAAAATAAAAGTCTTCTGTAGGAAAGGATGGGACTGATTTACTGCAAATAGAAAGCATAAAGGATCACTAGGATCAATGTACCCTCCTCAGCTTTCTGTTATTTTTAATGGTTTACCTAATACTACTGAGAGTTGAATTTTCAGGTGTGGATATGATACTAATGCAGGAAATACAGCAAATAATGAAGAACAATGAAGCCTGACACAGAGGGCTTAAATCATTTAAATGCCCTTTTCTAAGAGACAATGTAGAATAGCAAAGAATACAATGAGGTAACAAATAGAATGTCATTGCAGTGTGTTACTAGGAGTTTGAAATAAATTTGGTGAGTTATTATGGAGATATTCCCCACGGCCTTCAACCCACTGTGCTTCTCTATTGGAGAAAGCAAACAGAATTGCCAGGAATACAATATAAATCAGAGAAGATAGTATTATTGTATATAAAGTAGTTAGACTGCACCTAGAGCACTATAAACAACACTGAACATCACACCTAAGAAAAGACATAATTGCCCATGAGGGTCCAATATGGAGCAGACAGATTTGGTCTCAAAGGCATTTGCCTGAGGAACCAGGGTGTGTTCTTAGTCACTGAGATAAGATTTTGTGCTGATATAACAGAGGTTCTCCAAACCTTGAAAGGGATTAATGGAAGAGGCTTAGGCAAATCTGCCAAGTACTCATTAGCTGAAGTGAGATTGCCCAAAGCATTGTGGGGATTTGGGCAAATTTCCAGTGGGTTACTTTTGTCCATCTTTATCGCTCCTGGCTGCTTCAGGAACTCCCTGCAGCAGATGGAGGCTCAGAGTCACTGAAGTCTGAAATAGTTCAGAAATTCACTCCAGTGGTCAGTGTGGCTGGAAGAGCATGGTGAAGTCATTAGCTAAAGTGAGATTACCCAAAGCATTGTGGGAATCGGGCAAATTTCCAGTGGGTTACTTTTGTCCATCTTTATTGCTCCTGGCTGCTTCAGGAACTCCCTGCAGCAGATGGAGGCTCAGAGTCACTGAAGTCTGAAATAGTTCAGAAATTCACTCCAGTGGTCAGTGTGGCTGGAAGAGCATGGTGAAGTGCGTTGTTCATTTCCCTGAGCTTGCGATAGTCCACCAACATCTCCTGAGAAGGAACTTCTCAGTGACATTTAACCCATTGAACAGTAGCAGCATCCAGACTGGCCATTTTAATGCAGCTTATATATCAGAGTGTATTTGTAGCTGGTCAGCAGTAGATCAGTCCATTCTCCTGGGGAAAAAATTGGAAAGTTATGGGTCTCAAGGAGATCACTGGTGTTTCTCTAAACTCAATTTTCCATGTACTTCATGACATAACACTGATGTCAGGCAAACAGGTTGGCGCAAGATCTTTACTGAAGCATTTGACTTATCTATCACAAGGGTAAACAAGGTTGATAGACACCATGAAGTTCAGCCAGGATTCTTGACGCGGGAAGCATAAATGTGAGGTCAAGCCTTGGAGGCATTAGAGTGCTCTCACGGCCATGCAAGACCAAAAAGTGCAAATGACACCTATATATTTTCAGTAGAACTGTGCAGGAAGGAGTTGCAATTCATCAGGAGTTATTCTAGGTAGGAATAATAAAACCAGGAGCTGTAAATACAAGAGTTCGTCCCAACCGCCCGGGTGTTAATGACTTTGTTCTTTGGTTGTGGAGCAGAAATACACGATGCTGCAAGGACAGCAATGCTGCTGCTGATCCTTGTCATGATCAATGACATAAGCTTTGTAGAGTGGTTTACTCTCAAATCTGTGCAAGACCCTGAGATCCAAGCCATATCTGAACACCAGTCCCAGAATCTGTAACCCTGCAACACACATCGTGGATACTTACATTCTTCAAATTATTCCAATTTACATTGTTTTCTTTAATTCTTTGTATAGGAAGGGATGATCTGACGTTCTTTAATTCAAATTTCATCTGTAAATCCAGTTGCTGCTGTGGCTTTATGTCAAACGTTGTCATCTGCTGTGTCTAACTCAAGTAAGCATATGAATTTACTGCCATCTCTGCTATTTCTGCATTCCCTCTACTCGCCTTGTGCATCTCAAATATACAAAGAGCTGCAGCGTGGCTGCCAAGGGTGATCTGTAGTCTTTGGCCTTGCAGCAACCAAGATACCTTGTATAGCTGGCAGAAAGAGCCTGTCATGTGAGCTATGGCTACCTGTGATTGCAAAAAAAAGATTCTCTTATTTCTGGATACCACCTAATCTCTTTCCAGAACTGCTGCTTGTGGAATTGTACCAGGGTCTGCAAAACTACGGTGCAGAGAGCTCTATTTGGCACAGGAGTGTGAGAAAAATGGAAATTCAGTACAGAGAAGTGCTGTTTTGACCATGTTAAGTGGAAGCTGGAGACGAATTGTACTAGGGTCTGCAAAATTATGGTGCAGAGAGCTCTTATTTGGCACAAGAGTGTGAGAAAAATGGAAATTCAGTACAGAGAAGTGCTGTTTTGACCATGTTAAGTGGAGGCTGGAGACATGGTGTTCTCAATAAATCAATGATGATGATGATGAATATTTGAATGGATGTTTTGCTATCCAACAGCAATATAGAATACCAGGTTTTGGAAATATCAAAATTAGTCAGTAAAAATACTATTTTCCAAATCTTTGCTAGTTTTCATCTTCACAGTGACAGCTACAAATGATGGCTTCTGCTGTACAGATGACACATAACATCTCTTCAGTGAGAGAAGAGTTAGTGCATGCACTGTCATCCAAAGGGTGTGAAAGTTCTTGATCCTTGATATATCTATTACTTAAAGGATTTCCATCTTGCAGCTGCAGAAGAAATTACTATGCAGCAGAGAAACATTCAGTCTTGCTTTAAATTAGAGATGTAGGAGCTGGCAGTAGCCCAAAGCATAGGTTAAATCATGCTGTGAGGCACTCTGTGTTGAAAGGGCCTGTTGCTGGTGCCTGATATAGTTCATTTAAAGCTGGTCTGTACTAGTTTCGCAGTGCTCTGCTGGAGACGACATCCCTTTAGGGCTAAGCTCTGACTGACTTGCCCAGTGGGAGAGATGAAAAGTTTGGAGTTCCCTCTCAGCTTCTGGGTAAGAGCAAACCCAGATTTAAACCTTATATTCTGAGATGGTTCCTGAGAAGAAACTCTCCAAGGAAAAGGAAAATAAAATAGTGCAGGAAACGAGAACTGGAGTTCTACCTCTGTCTTTCTCTTGCTGGTGGATTGGCTTGGTAGCATAGATAGAATGCCCTGCCCCTCCACTGTATGTCTCTGCTCTCCTCATTATGAACCTGACTGCCAGGCATATTTGGTGCTTTCACCATAGATGTATTCCTGCAGCATGCTAAGTATAACTGTTGTCAGAAAAAATGCTCCAAATGTTAAAGGGTGAGATCATCTGGATACATATCTGCAAGTATTCTCGTTCAGGAACAAAAGCTTTGGGTCAGCTTGGTGGTTGAAAGACTGGAGATGGCAATATTGTGCCTCATTTTAGTAGAAAAGTCCATCCCTGAAAATAATCATCAACTTAAAAATCCAGCAAAGATATACATGTAGACTGCAGAGCTTGTTCAACATAAAACTTTGACTTCTGTATTTTTGTGTGGTAGAAATTCACTAAAAATAATTCAAGATCTGTTTTTTCTTAAGTATAAAACAAGACTACATCAGACAACATGCAAGCAAATGCTTAATACATATCAGAAAAATGAGTTACGTAAATCTGTGCACAATAAAATTGCTTGACAGGTAATTTATAACCTAATTCATAAAAGTCTAATAACAATGAAAGATAAATATAGAGCTAAGCTTTAAAACTGTCGTGAAAAGATTAGATAACTTATAAGGTAATTGGTGTTTATGTTCTGGTAAAGACTGCTAAACAATTATTTCTTCTAAAAAATATGATCATTCTTTGAACAAAGTGCCATCACTGAACTGTGCAGTGACACAAGAAGTTTTCATGTTTATTAGAACCATATTTTCCTCCAAAATTAGAGTTTTTATTTGATCACTGGTGGTCAGAAAATTTGGACTGGAAAAGTCCAATGAGATATGAATCTCTCATGGAATGAACAGATCTATTCAAAGTTACTGTGCTACTTTTACCCTTAAATAACATATATAAAGGAAAATAGGTAGATAGCCATAGGTAGTAACATTCTTTACATTATTACTAAGCACGAAGGAAATATCAACTAAAACACATTAAGCTGATTGTCAGGGTACAATGAACAGTTTATGATAATAATGAATTTGGCGAGATCTCAAAAAAGTTCATTGCCTGCGTCAACTCTCCTCTCAGGTTTGTTAAGATCCCTGGGTGCCTGAGAGGTTTTTCAGATTCTTGACCTTACTGAGATGGATTCCTGCT
>NW_009694807.1:0-2609 GCF_000703405.1 Apaloderma vittatum
TAAAACCTGAAGGAAAAAAAAAAAAAAATCCACCTTTTGGGGCCTTTTAGTGCGTTTTGTGGCTTTTTTTTTATTACGTCCCTTTTTTAACGAGGGAGCCTGGGCAGCGTGGGTGTTCCTTGTCTGCTGCGATGTTCAGCATCACAAATAAATGGAATTTTGCATGAGCTCCACGTGCCCCTTTAGGATCCTTTGGTAGCAGCAGGAGTCCCGGCTGTACCCGATTTTAATTCACAGTGTTATATCAGTGGTGAAATATTCACAGCACTATGTGCTGCTGAATTACTGGTGACATGGGAGTCTTTGCTTGCGTCTGTTAATTATGATGGAGTAAAGCAGGGGCTGGAAATGCCCGACGGTGCAGGTGTACGTGCCGATCCTGCAGTACCCCTCTGCTGTTCCTAACAATGTAGATCAGCCTCAGCTCTACAGACTCACTGGAACTACTGGCTGCGGTATAACCTACCTCACCGTCTCTTTTTCAGCATGCCTGATGATGCTTAGCAATTTTTATTCAGAGCTAGAAGAAATTAAATTTGTGTATTTGCTGTTCAAAGGCATGTCTTTTTGTTATCTAGGAATCCAACCCAGTGAAGTTCTCCCAGAATCGGCTTTTGAGGTTGTATTTTCTCACCATGGCCTCTTCTGGTATGTAGTATTGTCTACTAAACGCTGTTGTGTCTTTTTTTCCCCCCACTCTCTTCATTTCCTCAGGACTAATTTAAAAATCAAAGATAGTAAAATAAACCGTCATCACCACGCTCTTCTGCCATCTCTAGGCTGCTTTGGAGAAGCTGTGAAGAGCGGGTGCTTGGGAAAACATACCGAAAGCCCCCTCAGACTAGGCTGTTAGCAGATGGGCTTCGGCTCATCTGCACGCCATCTGCTGCGCTAACAGAACTGACTGTCATCTAGACATCGTGGTGATCAAAGCCGGTGTGCTGGTACAGCTGACACCACGCGGGGCTGACGCTGCCTGCTCACGGATGTTTGAAGAGAAAACACTGGTTTTGAAAACCAGTCGCAGTCCGTGGCTGCGTCAGGTGAACACCTTGAAGTTCTTCCTCAGGCTTGTTGGAGAAAGAGTGATTGATTTCTTTATTGAAATACCAATAAACTGTATTTTCATGACCCTGGATATTAAAGGCTAAAATAAAACGTTGTGGTAATGTGGTGTCAAGGAAGAATTGCAAACAAAATTACCTGCTGCGTTTCTGAACGCTGCTGCTTAAAACAAAGCGATGGACTCTCGGCTGCTGTCTCCTTCATGGCATTGAGGTTTTGAAGGCTGTCATTCAAGTTACCTAAGCCAGTTCCTGCCTTAAAATGCTCTTTTGTTGTTTTTTTTTTTTTTCCCCGGTGTTCCTAGGTATTCAAGTGAAGGAACTGGAGAAGCGTGCCTCTGGGCAGGCCTTTGAGCTGATACTCAGTCCCCGCTCAAAAGAAGCAGTCCCGGAATTCCCTCTTTCTCCCCCAAAAAAGAAGGACGTGTCATTGGAAGAGATTCAGAAGAAGCTGGAAGCTGCAGAAGAGAGACGTAAGGTAAATTTGAAACAGTTTAAGTGAGCTCTGCTCAGCTGATCTCTGCAAGTTGTGGTGTTTTGTTGGTTTTTTGGTGGTTTTTTTTTTTTAAATTTACTTGTTGCTTGGGACAAACTATTGGCAGCTTTTATTACGGTAAATGGAATATTAATTAAACTTTGGGACATACTATTAGCAGATTTTATTACAGTAAATGGAATATTAATTAAACTTTGGGACATCTGGGCCTCTTGAAAACCTTTGTTGTGGCTGGCAAGGTCATAGCTTTGTTCCTGAAGTGATCTTAAATGATCACCTAAAAAACTGGGAGAAAATATTTAGTTGAGAGGGGATGCTGTTCAGGATGAAGCTGTTTCTTGTCTTCAACATCACAGAAGTTTCACTAGAGCGAATCTGTAACGGGAAGGTTTGTGAAGACAATGTCTGACCTGGTGCAAGATCTTGATGTTGAGATGTAAGGAGCCCTTGACTGTGCAGAGGCTCACTCATTGAGGTGCAGCCTCCTGTGTGGCCTGAATCACAGCGATCCACCCTTCTGAAAAGCCAGAATCTAGGAAAGATTTGTCGGTATTACCCTAAAAATCCACATTTTTCTTCCAGAAAAATCCAATTTAACAAGAGTTCCAAGTCATAGCAGAAGCTTATCTTTCCTGGTAGCTTGTCATGGTGAAATGTGGGTGGGGGGAGCACCAGGGAACTCTGTCGTACATCACAGCGTCATGTTGTGCTCCAGTAAAATAGCAGAAAATCTTTTCTTTTGGGAGCTGTGAGCAACTCGACTGTCGTTGTCTCCGTAGTTCATCTGTTCTGTGTTCAAAGCGTGCGTCCTCTGTTTCGTTAGTGTCATGAAGCAGAAGTCTTGAAGCAGCTCGCTGAGAAGCGAGAGCATGAAAAAGAGGTGCTTCAGAAAGCGATTGAAGAAAACAACAACTTCAGCAAAATGGCAGAGGAGAAGCTGACCCACAAAATGGAAGCGAACAAAGAAAACCGCGAGGCGCAAATGGCTGCGAAACTGGAACGCTTGAGGGAGAAGGTGGGTGTAGAGTCCCCGTTCCCCTTCGGGAAAG
>NW_009694807.1:2640-4668 GCF_000703405.1 Apaloderma vittatum
CAGTGTTCCTTGCTGTGAACACCGGCCAGATAAAGCCAAGTAAGTGGCCTGGTGAGGGGGTTGCCATGAATAGACGGACATCCTTGGGAGAAAAGATGGTTAAATCTGCAAAAGGCTTTGCAGGAATCCTTCTCTTGGACAGGGGATGGATGACATTGGAGCAGCGTCTCGCTTTCTCCTACAAAGCTTCATCCCGTGTCCCCTCCGGCAGCGTGGATTCGCAGGCTCCCGCTGCGAGCAAGGAGGGTGGGAAGGAGCCGGGGTTTGTGAGCCCTGCCCGGGCAGCTCATTGCTTCCCTGTCCTTGTCTTTCAGGACAAGCATATTGAAGAGGTTCGAAAGAACAAAGAAGGCAAAGACCCCGGTGAGGCCGAAACCAACTGATTTCATTCTGGAAACTGACTCTCTCCCCCTCCTCTAAATATCCAAAGACTGTACTGGCCAGTGGTTTTACCTTTTGGTTTTGGTTTGGATTTTTTTTTTTTAAGTTTCTAGAAACTGATGTAGAACTGTAAAATTAGATCCAAACTGTACACTTTGCTTTTGGGGGCTAGAGGGGGAGACTGTACATGTTTTCACTTTTTCTAAAGTGTTGTCCTTCCAGTGTAGCTATCTTCTTGTTGCATCCTTTTCTACTCCAGTGCGCTCGCTACTGGGTCGGTGGCTAGTACTGTACCAGCTCTGTAAGACGTTTGTGAAAGGAATATGTAGTATATACTGTTCCATACTGAATATCTGTGACACTTCAAAAAAAATCTGACTCTGTCCCCGTCTGCTAAAATACTGCTGTAACTGAGTGACTAAATAAAGCTGCACAGTGCTGTTATCTTGAGAAGTCTGAAAAATGATGCAAAAACCAAAAGTGGGTTGGTGGGAGGTCTGCAGTGGGCACCCTCAGCCGGTGCTGGGTGGGAGGGTCGGCAAGTGGGTTGGTGGGAGGTCTGCAGTGGGCACCCTCAGCCGGTGCCGGGTGGGAGGGTCGGCAGCAGCCCTCGTCCTTCCATCCGCGGTCTCTCCCCGAGAGCACGCTCATTGTCTTAATTTTACAATCGGAGCTTTGTCTTGACACCTCAGCAGTTGTCAGCTGGTGTGTGTTTTGGTTAAAAAGAGTTCAGAACCACCTCCCTTTGGACGCTGACACTCAACAAACAAGCCCTTGTTACCGCATGACTGATCTGAGCCTTTTTTTTTTTTTTTTTGGTAAGGGTTTCTAGAAGATGGCTTGTCCTGTTGAATGGTGACTTGTGTCCTGCGGTGGTCGAGTGTAAAAGTCAGAAACCTGCTCTGTGCTGGGATTGTGAGCCTGCCCCGGGTGAAAACGCTGCCGTGGATAAGAGTTGTTCTTGTTTTGGTGGCTGCAGTGATCTGTTGGGGTAGTTCCCTGTGCCGCAGGGCGGATCTGAAGATTAACTCCTGCCCGCCTCCAGATGTGTATCTTTGTTTATACTGGGGTGTGAGAAAGAGATCCGAGTGTACTTGTGCTCCAGGATAGATGCTTTTTTATTTTTTAGGTGAATCAGGTGCAAAATTGCTGTGTTGTACAGGTGCCTTAAACAACAACCACCCCAAGGCCACCTGCAGGTGCAGGAATGACAAGGAATGACTGCAGCCTG
Source organism: Apaloderma vittatum (assembly GCF_000703405.1). Lineage (NCBI taxonomy): Eukaryota > Metazoa > Chordata > Aves > Trogoniformes > Trogonidae > Apaloderma > Apaloderma vittatum. The sequence continues at coordinate 4,253 of NW_009694807.1, forward strand.
TGTGTGTGAGTGTGGTCTAAACCCCGTGTTGGGAGACACTTGGCCTTAGTAAAGTGTGTTCCCTTGGAGCAGGGGAGCCACGGGCTTTCACAGCTTCTGTTGGTGTCAAATGCTCGGTCCTGGCTTCCCCCTTCTGTGTCCTTCATCTTGAGGCTTGGCCACCATGTTTAGGTTTTCTTTTTTTAGCAGGGGAGGGTTAGTTCCACATCTGGAGCATCTGGCGTTGCCCAGGGAACGTGTTCTGAGGATGGAAAAGAGGGTAAGGGGCTAATTGAGTCCTGGACCTCTTCACCTGTCTTCTGGGACTTGCTAAAGACCCTCGGTTTAGAAAGCTGTCACATATCAAACTGAACTCTGATGCCATCAAAAATGAACTTTAACAAAAGCTGATGTTGTGCTGTTTGGAAGAAGAGCGG
>NW_009694807.1:4699-5526 GCF_000703405.1 Apaloderma vittatum
AGGCGCGGACTTGATGCCTTGGAAGGATTGGACCCTTTCCCTGAAGGATTTTCAGAAGAGACTTTCCTAATTTAAGGTAGGAGAGGCTGTGCTGGTACATGCTGGGGAGCAACCACCCAGCTGCTGTGGGGGAATTTTGCAGGTTTGGGGGTTTTAATGGCAAATGTTTCTGGTTGTGGTTTGGGGGCTTTTGGTTTGTTTGGTTTTTGGGTTTTTTTGTAAGCTGAGAGCACGGGCATATGAGTCAGGATCCACCTGGGGAGGTGAAGAGGACGGGAACATGGAGCTGAACTTGGAGATAAAGGCTCAAACCCACAAAAGGCACGGAGAATCTCTGGTACCACGTAATGGGGGTTTAAGTGATGGCTGGATGTACAAGAACAGGCACAATGAGCAATCAAAAAAAAGAAATCAGTTCCTAATTTTAATGTGTTTCTTTACCTGCTGAGAAAACACCAAGTGTCCCAAATACTGTGGGGGGGGCTCTTTTCAAGGAGTGAGGGAAGAGGGTGACACCCCAAATGGTGTTAAGAGACATAAACATGAGGGTTTGGGGTTTTTTTTCTTTATTTTTTGACTTTCATAGCTGCCAGATCTCAGCTCGGGGCCTTCTGTTCCCTTGTCTTCGCTCTGCTTTCCGTGGAGCTCAGCGCCCAGGGCCTGAGCTTGGGCTGTGCCCTGGTTGCTGCTGGGGAAGGGGAGTCCTGAGGGGTGGGAGAGAGATTGGGGGGTGGTAATTGGGGAATGGAGTGAGGGTGGTGGCGGAGATGATGCTCGGGAGAGAAAACAGAAATAATGGTCCCTCTGGTCGGGTTGTAAACAGGTTG